>NW_026063043.1:0-26148 GCF_023897955.1 Schistocerca gregaria | reverse complement strand
AAACTTTTCGTGACCCCCAAGACAGGAGACGCATGTTTAGGATGGCCAGGGAAATCCAGACCAGACTTAAACTGCTACGAAGTGCTAGATGGGAACAAAGCCTGCAAACAGCAGAGCAAAATCCCGAAAAATTCTGGGGAATCATCAGATCCAGACGACAACCCCAAAAAGCCAGCAGACCACTTCATGGGCAAAACGGTTTAGTCTATACCCCACACGACAAAGCAACCGCCATGGCAAACACGCTCGAGCTGCAGTTCCAAGAGAATATAATCGATGAAGACGAGGAAGAAGCAGAAGCCCTGGAGCGCAGAGTTGAGCGTCACCTACATCGAACACTTCGTGCCAGACCAGTCACCAACTTTGTGCTGACCACTGAACGTGCAGTCTCTGTTCTCATCAGGCGAATCGGCAATGCAAAAGCCCCCGGTCCCGATAACATCAAACCCCCCTTTCTTAGAAACCTTCCTCAACCTGCTATCTCTCACCTTACAGCCATCCTAAACAGTTGCCTCTCCATACAATACTTCCCTTCAGCCTGGAAGGTTGCAAAAGTTATTTCCATTCCAAAGCCCAATAAAGATCAGTTATTCCCGCAAAACCACCGCCCTATCTCCCTACTATGTCATCTCTCCAAACTTCTCGAAATTCTTATACAAAACTCCCTACTCCAGTTTCTATCCACAAACAACATCATCATCCCTGAACAATTTGGTTTTCGTGCTGGACATAGCACTGTACAGCAAGCCATTCGCCTGGTGGAGCATGTCTGCACGGAGAAGAGCCAGGGCAACAGCACCGCAGCTATTTTCTTGGATATTGAAAAGGCTTTTGATCGTGTTTGGCATGACGGCTTGCTATATAAGATCTCCAAACTCAACTGCCCTCTCCACCTGCTGAAAATCATTCAGTCTTTCCTCTCTGACAGGAAATTTTACTCATACATAGAAAAGGCAAAAAGTGGCATGAAACTCATAGAAGCAGGTGTCCCACAGGGATCTGTGCTTGGCCCCCTCCTATATCTTCTGTATACAAATGACATCCCGAAAGAGCCGGGTGGCAACATAGCCTTATATGCTGATGACACAGCACTCTATCTCAGTGGCAGAAACATTAATTACCTAGCCTACAGCCTACAACGACATCTCAACAAAGTTGCAAACTGGTGCAACATCTGGAAAATAAAAATAAATGCTGACAAATGTCAAACAATCCTATTTTCTCATAAAATCAAGAAACCCATAATAAACATCACTTACAATGAACAAATACTCCCATGGAAAAATGAAATCACATACTTAGGACTAAAATTGGACAAAAACCTAACATTCAAGCATCACATAAGAGAGGCTAGGAACAAAGGCTCCGCCCGGCTCTACCAACTATACCCATTATTAAAGGGAATGGGATTGTCCATATCAGCAAAGCTCAGAATCTGGAAAACAATAGTCCTGCCTGTCATCCTCTACGGCTCTGAAGTGTGGAGCATGGCAGCAGACACTAATCTAGCCCAATTGGAGGTCGTCCAAAATAAAACCCTAAGAATTATTGCAGACGTACCAAGACTGACTAGCAATGAGGAAATCAGGGCAATGCTAGGGCAACCCTCTTTCTATCACATAATCAAACAAAAATCACAAACATTCTACGAATCATCTCATTCATCACCGTACCAGCTCATCAATACACTGGGACGGAACCCTCACCCTCAACTCAGAGCTCCTATCAACACACTCCATCGCCACTACAGGCGGTAACCATCTTCTCATCCTCATGAAACAGGATACTCATCTCCACCTCTATCAACATCATCATCACTAACGCCATCCACCCGGGGGGAAAATCCCCAAGCCATTACTGCACACAAGCCACATACGAACCCACAGGATCATTTCGTGAGACAGAGCGTTGAAAGAACGCTGGCTCTCCAGAACTAGCATGGGTGCAAACCCAGCCATCTCATGTCCGGCGGGTGCCACTGTGTGGGGAGACGCTGACTGGAGCGGAGCGCCTGACTGACTGACTGACTGCGCGTGCCTGCCTGCCTGCCTGCCTGCCTGCCTGTTTGTTCGTGATGCCGCCCAAGACTAGCGGGAAAGCCGCCAAGAAGGCTGGCAAGGCGCAGAAGAACATTTCGAAGGGCGACAAGAAGAAGAAGCGCAAGAGGAAGGAGAGCTATGCCATCTACATCTACAAGGTGCTGAAGCAGGTGCACCCTGACACGGGCATCTCTTCGAAGGCGATGAGCATCATGAACAGCTTCGTGAACGACATTTTCGAGCGCATTGCGGCCGAGGCTTCTCGCCTGGCGCACTACAACAAGCGCTCGACCATCACGTCCCGCGAGATCCAGACCGCTGTGCGGCTCTTGCTGCCTGGCGAGCTGGCCAAGCACGCGGTGAGCGAGGGCACGAAGGCGGTGACCAAGTACACGAGCTCCAAGTAAGGAGGTGGCTCTTGGAAATAGGAGGCTCGTCCGCGGCGCGGCGAAGAAAAGAAAAAACGGCCCTTTTCAGGGCCACCAAAATGCCTTTGCGGGAAGGGCGGAATTGTTGTTGTTGTTGTTGTTGTTGTTGTGAGCGGGTGGACGGGCGGCACAGCTGTAGCTGTAGCTTGTGGTGTGGTGTGGTGCGGCGCCGGCGCCTTTGGTTTTGGTGTGACGTTGGGATACGCACTTTAGGCCACAGCCGGGTCGTGGGCGTGGGTGTTTCGAGACGTGTTGGTGTTAGGGGGGCGGATCGCTGGAGTTGGCTTGTTTGATATATATATTTTTTTTTTTTTTTTTGTCCCCTTTGTATGGTATGGCCGGAGGTGTGGAACGGAAAGCAAACCGCGATTGTCGGATGTCACACCGTTGGTGGCGAGGGTGAGAAACACGTTGCCGCCTACAGCTGCTTCTACGCCGAGCGGGTGGGTTAAGTTAGTAGTTGGTTGGTTGGGCGACGTAAAAGTGGAGCGTGGAGGTGTGTGTGAACGTGAGGAGACACGCATTGCATTGTATTTGTACGCGCGAGGTGAGTTAGGAGACCACGCGCCACGACGTACGGTGCCCTCTTTCGACCTGACGTCTGACGTCTGGAGGCGGTGTCGTCATTCTGGATGTACGTGTATTTTCCGCTCAGTTGAGTGAGGTGACGCGAGACGACGGCGTCGGTGGTGTTTTTGTTTTGTTGTTGGCGCCCCGGGGATGAAGAGGGGCACCCGACGGTAACGAGAGGTTGCACTTTGTGATCGGTCGAATGTCCGGGGAGCGAGGAATAGGGTGGGGGGTTGAAAAGAAACGCCAGTGTAGGGCAACGGGACGGTGAACGTTCCCGTGGTGTCGGAGGTGTGCAGTGGGGGGGAGGAAAAAAAAAAAGCGCGTAACGGCGCGGCTGCCGTGGTGGAAACGTTCTCTCCAACTGTGGTGGTGTCCCCTGTGTGTTTTGTTGTTCTCTATATCGTGTGTCCCCTCGCACAAGACGCTCTCTGGGCGGGTTTGATTCATTCATTTTTGCATAGTCACGTAGCGTAGAATGGAATGCGCAAGAGTTGAGTGAGACTGGCGACGGTATATGGTCTGAGCAGCGTCAGCTGCACTGCACTCCCCGGAAAAGAATCTTGGATGCCGTGCTAACTGAAATTTGGTGGACGGGGTTCTCAAGGCTGTTTTGCTATTTTCTTGTTTGTTTGTCTCTAGTTAAGATGGTGAAATGACGTCGAAGAAGCAGTATTGCAAATACTGTTATGGAAATGCCCTAGTTTGATGAAAGGAAATGTGTGTTGAATATACAGGATGGTAAAGACCAAGTGCGTTGAAAGAAACGTTGTGAAGGAACGAACGTTCCCTGAATTGGTTTCTTTTTGTTCCCGAGTTGTGTACAATGGACGACGGTTGTGCCATATCGCAGCATTGCATCATCCCCAGGTTTGATTTCAATTGAGCGATAAAAAAAGGAAAAAGAGAAGAACAAGAACACTATCGAAATGGTCTATGGTGTGTGACCCACAATTGTTGTCTTTAAATCACTTACCCAACCATGTCGTAAAAATATTTTTTTTTTTTTTTTTTTTTTTTTTTTTTTTTTTTTTACAGTGGCTGCCGAATGACCTAGATGTAACAGAGAGAGAGAGAAACACATGGCGTGTCAGATGTTTGTTTTCTTTTCCCCCCCCCCCCCCCTCTCGTCAAGTGGCAAATGCGAACACCGTCAGCTGTAATTGACGATCGACACTAGTATGGCGCGAAAAGGGGGTGCGACCTGTGCAGTTGTGGGTGAAACTTTGGGTGATGGGCTGTCATGCGGCATCGCGTGCGTTCATTACCCCTCGGCGGCGGCGGCGGCGGCGGCGGCGGCGCCGCAGCTCCGTCCAGCTCGCGCTCTCGGAAACAACCCTCTCGTAATGCCGCGTCTCCTCCGTCACTGCAATTTTCAAAGGGAAACCTGTGTGGCCGGTGGGGGTGTGTCAACCGTTGGCCCTCAAGCTCCGCCGACAAAAAGTGTTGAGTGTATCCAGTGTGAGAGAGGTTGACGCTTTTCGTGGTGTGTGTGTGTGTGTGTGTGTGTGTGTGTGTGGCAATGTTTTGAAAAGTTTGCAACGTACGTTAAGAAGTGTTGACGCTGAAACTTGCGGGCTGTGTGGCCCTGGTGGTTGGCTGGCTGGAGACGCGGGCGTGTCCAGTCGGTCGGTTGTTGTGGCTGAAAGGTACGTATACGGTTCCGCCGTCCCGTCGGAACTGCGTCTGTCTGGAAGGTATGACGTGACGTGCAGTTTTTATTAGGTCAGCCCTTGTTGTGTATTGTTCCATTTGTTGCTCACTCGTCACCCGTATTTGGTGTGGCGATGTATGTGGACGTACTGCTGGATCAGTGTCAGGGTTTCCGTGGGAGGTGTTGGTTGGGTTGGATTTGCCTGACACGGCTGAGTCCGCAATTGGCCTGCCGTTCGTTGATGCGATATGTGGGTTCTGAGGAAGAATGTGTACGAGATAGTTGCCCCTGCCCTGCCCTTTCTTTCGCGTTCGTGTGTGCCCCCCTTGTTGTGTAGTGTGGGTTGAACATGGTTCTTTACCGAGTGGGGGGGAATGGGATGGACGGATCCGTTGCTGTTGCTGTCACCGTCAAGACAACGCACGCACGCACGCACGCACCCCTGTCCTACGAGAAGGTGTGTCAACCGGGGTTTCGGTAGTCGTGTGTGTAGGGGACGGGGAGAAGCAAAGTGGAGAGTGCGGCACGGGCAGAGAGTGGAATTGGGGCGCGTTGATGTTGGGAAACATGCCCCAAGGGTTGCGGGATGATGTGGCGGTGAGAGCGGGGGGCGGGGGAGAAAAGAAAAGCGAAAAAGAACTAAGGAAGAGGAGGAGGCGTGCGTGTGCGCAGTGGCGGGGCCCCAAAGACCTGTCGTGTGGTGTCGGCCGAACGCGAGCGCGAACGCGAACGCGAACGCGTGTGCGGGGCAGCGTCGGCACGGAGAAGCGAGGAGGAGAGAGAGAGAGAGAGCTGGTCTGATGGGTATTTTTTACCCCCTGTACTCGAAGGACCGGATCTGTCCTTGATCCCTGCCTTCTGTCTGATTATGTTGGGTAACAAAATGATGGGATGATAGGGTCTCTTGGGTGTGTGTAGATGTTTGTTTGTTTGAGTGAGTGTTATGGTGTTTGTATTTTATTTTTGTTTATCATGGTATGTTGTAGTTTGTGGTGTTTTGTCGTGATGGGAAATGTCGTTCTTGGGTCGGGTGGATTTTGGTCCCAGATTTCTGATGAGTGGGTGGTTCGAATCCGTGGTTTGGTGGAAAAAAAACAAAAAAAAAAAAAAAAAAAAACTTTATGGATTTTTCTTTGGATGATTTCCGGGATTTTGATTGAGTATGTTATGGTTTGTGTATATGTCTCGGTTTGTCTGGTACCGGCCGGCATCAGCAGTAATTCTGAAGTATTTGTTCTGCACCCTTTTTTACTCTTGTTATGTTTGGTGTCTGCGGCCATTGACGAGATTTTTCAGAGCCGTAAGTGATGGCTGGTTCCTATGACGGTTTTGAAGATTTTCTTTTTGGCGCGCATATTTATTCTGTTTCCTTTGATGATTGGGTACAGTCTGAATATTGCTGCTGCAGCCTTGTTACAAACGTGTGTAACATGGTCTCTAAATGTCAACCTCTTGTCCAGCTTGATGCCTAGATACTTTATTGTGCCTGACCATGGAAGATTGTTATTTCTGAGGCGTATATGCAGGTTAGGAGGTATTCTTTTTGAATGTGAATCGTATTGTATTGCTTGGGTTTTCTCCGCGTTTATTGTTTTTTTGGTTAGCCCATTTCTGGATGGATTGTAGGTGTTGCTCTATTTTTGTGACTCTATATTGCAGGTTAGAACTGCTGCGGTAGACTGCAGTGTCGTCTGCAAATAGTGACAAGTGTCCTCCCAGCTGTTTGTTTGTGTATATTGAGTAGAGAATGGGCCCCAGCACTGAGCCTTGCGGGACTCCAGCCTCTATGGATCTAGTGTTACTTGCCGCTCCTGGTACATGGACATAGAATGCTCTGTTGCGGAGAAAAGAAGCAATAATGTGGATGGGGCAGTTGTACTGGTGGAGCTTGTAGATAAGGCGTTATCCGAATGCTTTTCCAATGTCAAGCAGGACTGCTCCAGTACTGTGTCTAATGTTTCTGGCCTGACATATGTGCTCGACTAGTCTGGTCACCTGGTGGGTGGTGCTGTGTTCTTCGCGGAATCGGAATTGTTGTGGGATGATTATGTTGTTATCCTTTAAGAATTGAATTTCTTCAGTTCAGTTTGAATGAGCTTTCCGAGAACCTTTCCAAGGAAGTTGGCCTATAGTTTTGCGGAAATAATAAGTCCTTGTTTGGCTTTGGTAATGTGATGACTCGGGCCTGTTTCCAAGTAGTTTAGTCTGAAGCAAGCATTATATATTGATGTTAGATAGATAATTGATAGTTGCTGGAGGTAGGTGATGTAGTAGTTGCGGTTTGATGGAATCTGGGCCTGATGCCTTCTTAGGATGTGTGTATGTTTGTGATGTGATAAGATACGGGGTTTCTGCGTTTATTGGATTGTGAAAGATGTTCTGATCGGGGCACTTAGGATGCGGTTTTACCCTTCTGAGTACCATTTCCTGGTGGTCATCAGTTTCGTCATCTACCGCTTCTGGTGCTTGGAATTGCCTTTCTAGTGAATCCGCCAGTGCTTCAGCTCGGTCTGTGGGGTCGTTCCTTCCCCATGTAGATGTAGATGTTTCGTGTCTAGTTTACGAGTTTTAAGAAATTTCCAGAATTTTTCCTGGTCCCTTCCTGCTTCTCGTAACGTTTCCTCCCACGCCTCGCTACGGTGGTTTTCGGAGCTCTCTTTTTGATCCTCCCGGCCAATTGCTCTGATTTTCGTCGGTCGGCTGGGTCCCTGTAGTTTTGCCATCTCTTTCTGGCGCGCGCGGGCTGCGGTTGGCGCCTTTGGTGGCAACGGCCGGGGCAAGCAGCGGTGTGTGGTGTGGTGCGGGGCGGGCAGGGGCAGTGGTGGTTGACGGATGGCCTGGGGGCCGAAAAACGGGCCGGCCGGCGGACGGATGTTGAGAGAGGCGGCGCGCACGCGTCTCGCGCGGACACAGGCGCCACAGCGTTGATGATTGGAAGGAGGTGCGGTGCGGGGATGGGCCCAGGAAAAAAGACGGTCGTGGCCCCTGTCTTGGGTGCGTGTCGACGTCAGCACCGTCGGTGTGGTGTGGTGTGGTGTGGTGTGGTGTGGTGTGGTGTGGTGTGGTGTGGGCAGGGAGGGGGGAAAAGCGGGCTGCGGGCTGCGGGCTGCGGGCTGCGGGCTGCGGAGGGAATGGTGGTGGGGAGTAGGCACACATGTGGGCGGGCGCAAAATCGGCCGGTGCCCGTAAACCGCGGCGGGATATTGGGTGGAAAAGAGGGAAATTGTAGAAAGGAAAACAAGCGGAGGGGGCGAATGTGGTGGGGTGGGGGGACGGGCGGGGGCGAGGCGACAGCTTGCTTTTTCTTTTTCATTTTATTTTATTTTGTTGTAGTGTTTTTGTTTTTTTTTGTTTTTTTGCGTGTGTGTGGCCTTGGAGAGGCTGGTCTTGTCTGGCTTACGCTTTGGGTGCGTGTGTTGGTACTTTTTCGTTTTTTCTTGTTCTGCAGAGCAGGGGCGGGGCGGTGGGAACGGCTGGCTGGCTGTGCCCAGAGGAGGAGGAGACGCTGGCGGCGGGCCCGGCTCCTGGGGCTGCTGTTGCATGCGCTGTGCAAAGAAAGGAAGAGTGGGTTTGTTTGGCTGGTGAAGTGCATTATTTAAGTGTGGGCTTGCCGGCCTGGCTCCGATGCGCAGGTAGATAGATGCCGGCGGCGACCGCAGGCAGGCGCGTTGTGTGTACAGAGGGACGAGCCATGTGTTTTGCAAGCAGGACGTGGCGTGCCGAGTGGAGAGGAGGCGGCGGCTCGGCTCGGTTCGGCCCGGTCCGGCGGTGCCGCGCTGTTGTCGCGGACGTGAGCGCCCCCTGGCGGGCGGGTGGTTGGCGGCGGCGTGGTGGACGCGTGTGGCAGTTGTGTGCACGGGTTGCTTGGGCGAGTGAGCAGTGGCTGGCGGTGTTGGCGCGTCGTCGGGGAGGTATGTGTTGCGGCCGCGTCTGCTGCGCGCTGCGTCGTTGTGTCGACTGTGTGTGGGCGTGGGCACGTGTGCTCTGGCGAGGGCGTCGTAAAAAAGTGGGTCGCGGTGTGCGTGCGTAGCCCGTGATGATGTATTGTGCGTCGCGTCGTTGTGTGCGAAACGGATGCCGAGAGGTGTGTGGTGAGTGCGAAGCGCGAATGTGCGGCGTTTGGCGGTTTCGGTGTGTTTTCTGTTTTTGCGGCGTGAGAGTGGGGCTGGCTGGCTGGCTGGCTGGCTGGCTGTTTGTTGTTGGTGTTGCCTTGTGTGTGTAGGTTGATGGCGCGACGCGGAGGGGACGCCGTTTGCTGCGTGCCTTGCCTCGCGTGTGTTGGCGCGCCGTGCATGTGTTTGGGTCGTGGGGGCGGTGTTTTTGTTTGTATTTGGATTTTCATTTTTTGGCGTGTTGTGTCGTGTATGGCAAGGGCGAGAGGAGTAGTGCGGTAGTGTCGTTGCGGCACGGGCGTCTGGTGGGGCTGTGCGTCGTGGCGGGGAAGGTGTGTAGGTTGCGGCGATGCGGCGAGCCCAGCCCGTCGTTTGACGGTGTGCCGGGTGAGTTGCGCTGCGAATCGAGTGTGGCGGGAAGGGAGCTGCGTGGCGCCTGCGTCCGTTGGCAGCAGGGGCTGTGCCTTTTGAGAGTTTGTTTGATTTCGGGACGACGACGACGACGACGACTGGTTGGTTGGTGGGTGGGGTGGCGTGCACGTTTGTCGTACTGGGCGAGTCGATTGCCTGCCGGCTGGCGAAAGGTGCGCCGCCGCCCGTCTCTCGCGCTCTGTGTTGTTTTTTTTTTTTTTCTGTGTGTGTCGGCTGCGTTTTTGTTTGCGGTGCGCGCGAAGACGGTGGTGCCGAAAGTGTGCCGGCGTGGCGTTGCGACCGCGACGAGCCGCGGGCGCGCCATTTGGCTGGTGTTGCGTGAAGAGCGGCTGTGTACGGGTAGTGGCTGTAGCCGTACGTGTACGTGCACGTGCATCCGGCCCGGCCGCCAGCCCAGCCCAGCCCAGCCCAGCCCAGCCCAGCCGAGTCGGGTGAGCGGAGGCCGACACGTGGTGGTGCTGTGCTCTCTCGGCTCGGGGGGGTTTGTGTGTGTGTGTGTGTGTGTGCGTGCGTGCGTGTGTGTCTCGTTCGCTCTCCGGAATCTGCTCGTTCTGCTGATCCCCGCCTGTCGGCGTCGTTTATTTTTACTTATTTATTTTTTACCTGTTGTTTGTTTTTCGACGTCGTCTTGCAGTTTTGTCCTTTGCGGCGTGCCGACGACCCGCCGCGCGACCTTATGAAACCCCAAAGCGTGGCGTGGCGTGGCGTGGCGTGGCCGAGCCGCAGCAGCTAAGGGGGTGCGGCCGCCTCGACGCCTTAACCTCCTAAACTTCTTTAAGCCGTTAACGCAGCCACCTAAACTAACGTAACCTAACGTAAGCCCTTAGGCCAACCCCCAAGTCGCCTTAACCTAACGTACGTGACCGCAACCTTAGCTTAACGCCTACGTTAAGACGTGACGTCACGTCAACGCTTAACCTAACCCTGACGCCTTCTTAGCCTAACCTGACGTAACCTAAGGTAAGGTAACCGTTGAAAGAAAGAAACCACCTTTGTTTTGACGTTGAGGCGTGTAAGGTCGGCTGTGAGGGCAGATTCGGTGTGTCTGTAGTTGGGGCTGGCTGGTAATTTATTTTGTTTGTTTGTTTATCGTTGTCTTGTTTTCGCCTGTGGCGGGGGGGTTGGCGCTCCGTCGGCCGGTGCCATGTTGCGCAGGCGGCGATCGTAAAAAAGTAGAAAAAAAAAAAGAAAAAAGAAAAAAAAAATGTGTTGGAAGGGCTGTGGGTGTTGGCGGGCGAGGCGAGAGGAGGAGGACGGCCCGCGGCCGTGGCCCGACGGCTGCGGGCCGATCGGGAAAACGGCGGAAGGCGATGGGGCGGCGGAGGTGCGTTTGTGCACGGCCGTCATCGCCGCACGACTCGGCTCGTGTGGCTGTGGCGCCGGCCGCGGTGGCCGGGCTGCCGCGGCGACGGTGTGGGAGTTTTGACGAAGGTTTGGCCATTGTGGCGGGTCGTCGGCTGGGGCTGTGGGGGCGGCATTTGGGCGGGGGCGGCGATTCTCGGCGGGCCGACCCAGGCTGTGGCGCGCGGTGGCTGCAGTTTGGCCGTGGTTTGCGGCGCCGCCGCGGCGACTGGTTGGCGACCGTGGTGTCGGTGTGTGTAGCCCCATCCTCGGTGGTTTGAATGGCGCGGGTGGTTGCGGCGCAGGTTGGGGGCTGCTCCGCGCAGGCTGTCGGACGTTGGGCGGTAGCAAGCGCGGGAGGCGCGGCGCGGCGGCGCGGCGGCGCGCCGAGTGGCGGCCGCTCTCTCGGCCGTCCGCGCCCGCCCGCGACACTGGCTGGGCCAGGCGCGTGCGCGGCATTCGAGGGAGTGCGACAGCCGAGGGTGGACGCTTAGCTGCTGCTGCTACTGGCCGTCTCGTCGAGCGCGCTACGCTAGCCGTAGCCGAGCAAAACTTGTCGTGTGCGTTGTGCGTGCACAACGCCGCAAAATTGTCGTGTGCGGGGGCGTATGCTTCGCGATTACGCCGCAAAATTGTCGTGGACAGATTCGGACGTGGTCCCTTTGTGGTGCAGCTGCTGCCGGTCTACTGGCAGCGCTGTGGCGGTGGGGGCCGCGGCTTTCTCGTTCAATCGTCGCCTGATCTGCCATCGTGATCCGGTCAGACACTGCCGCAGGGCATCCTCCCTGCCCCCCCGAGAGTAGGGAAATTCCTACGTCAGGGCCCGTGGTCTTACCCGGTTACCCGCGCGTAGTATATGCTAGGGCTGGCGCTGTTCGGGGAGACCTAACGGTGCCAACGAACGAACAACCAGTGCCCCTTGGCAGTGCATGTCTGGCTTCAGGTTCCGCTAATTCAGCCATATTGGGTAAGCCCAAAGCCCCAGTCCGCTGCGGCACCCAGTCATTGGGTTCCCGCGGCCAACCCACAACAAACATTACCAAAGCAAAGACACGTCTACAAGTCGCGGACGTAATGCCAGCGCCTAAGCGCCCGGCCCCAAGCCGGCTCGCTGAGGAACATACGACAGAAAGAGCTGATGACATGGACACTGGGGGGGAAACAGTCGTAGCCAATGTCCCCACATCAAATAGCTTCGCCCCGATCGCTCCCGAAAACACGGAAGCGACCGAGGCGACGCGTAACCGACCGTCAACCTCAGGTGCGCAAGCGCCGCAGAAACGGGAAAAGGTGCCGCCGATCATTGCCACCATCGTAAACGGCACGATGAAGATAATCAAAGAGGTTGCCCCCCACCTTAAAGGAGGTCTAAACACCTCATGCAGGGGCTCCTCTGTTAAATTTCAGCCATCTACCCCACCCGACTACAGGTATCTGGTGGAATACTTCACACAAAAGAAGATCCCGTTTCACTCTTACCCGATAGCTGACAAACACACCTATAAGGCGGTGATTAAAGGTCTCCCTCGAGACACAGACCCCGCCGAAATTAAAGAACTGCTGCTTCAACGACAATTCAGGGTCATTGAAGTGAAGCAAGAAACGCGTGCTTCTGACCCGAGCAACCCCGGCGAGGGAAGGAAAAAGAGAGCATCGTTTAAGGTGATCCTGCACCCCGATGAGAGAAACAGGGAACTGCTCAAAATAGAGCTGTTCATGAATTGCAAAATCACCATAGAAAAATATAGACAGCCTGAAGGCCCCATACAGTGCCATCAATGCCAGCAACTGTTCCACTCGGCGGAGCAATGCCACCATCCCCCGAAGTGCCTTAAGTGTGCCGGCCCACACTTAACTAACACATGTAAAAAGAGCCGTGCAACACCGGCAAAATGCGCACTCTGCGGGGGCGACCACCCGGCAAATTACAGCCGCTGCCCGACACGTATACAACTCATGTCTACCCGTCCCCCACGGTCGGCAAATGGCGCGGCTTTGTCGCGAGGCGCCTCTGCGCCTGCGGCATGGTCGCAGCCAACCTCTGCGGCCACGGCGACGGCAGCCAGCTCTGCCGCCACCAACAGCCGCGGAACGACTGTGCGGGGTCGGGAAGCATTCCCTGCGCTTCCCCCACCACGCGCCCCGACGGCCGCTGCCGCCTGGGTACCCCCACCCCGCCCCCAGCACGCTGAGGCGCCTGCAGCTGCCGCGCCGCCTCAGTCGTTCGCTGGCCAGCAGCCAGGAACGCCGCTCGGCTTCTTAGACGAGCTGCGACAACTGTTTGCAGGCTTCAGCCTGACAAATGTACTGACAACATTTAGGGACACCATGGCGCGCGTGCGTGCCGCGCCTGATGGCCTAAGTAAATTTATGGCCCTCGCTGAGGGAGCAATGACATTATTCACAATTGTAGATGGATCGCCGTGAATCCAACAAGTTAAAAATAGCAACCTTTAACGCCAACGGCGTAAAATCACAAAAGTATGTACTCGAAGAATTCCTAGACCGGCATGCTATCGATGTAGTGTGTCTGACGGAGACCCACCTTAAGCCCGAGGACCGTTTCTCCGTAAGAAATTACAACATACACAGAGTTGACCGCGTAGGCCGCGAACGCGGCGGAGTAGCGGTCCTCGTAAAAGGCAGAAGGTGTTTCCGCACCGTGGAACTACCGCAGACAAACAGCATCGAGGCAGCCGGTATAGAAATAAAAATTGCAAACGAGTCATACACAATCATTTCCGCTTATCACCCCCCGGGCACCACCATACTGCAGCGGGACCTTCAGGCTCTACTGGGTACTGGCGTTCGTGTGATTGTGGGAGGGGACCTAAACTCGAAGCATAGGGCCTTTGGCTGTCGCGGCGAGAACAGAAGTGGTGAGAGATTGCGTAGTCTCGTTGAGAGGCGTGCCGCCCTCAGCGTCATCGCACCCGATGAGCCTACGCATATCCCTGTAGACCCGACAAAAAATCCAGACATCCTGGATATTTTCGTCGTAAAAAACTTTGCTCTCGAAGCGACAGTCAGTGTGCACCACGAGCTGAACTCTGATCACAACCCGGTCGTTCTGGACATAGCCAGTGTTGAAGACGATGCCGGGAGGATGGCAAAAACAGAAGTAATTACAAACTGGGACCGTTATAAATATCTGGTGGGTGAGCACGTGGAGGAAATCCCGCAGTTGGAGACAGAGAATGATATCGACGACGTGATAACAAATTTTACAGACGTCCTCCACGCCTGTGCTCGCGCTACAAGTGTCAGGCTCACCACAGAGCCTGGCACCAGGGACCTGCCCCCTGACATCCGGGACCTCATAGTCGCCAAACGCAGGTTGCGTAAGCTGTGGCAGCGTCATCGCGACCCCGCTGACCGCCGCCTGCTGAGGCGGCTTGAGGACCAGGTGAAACTCCGACTACAGGAGCACAGGAGCCGCTGCTGGGAGGAGATGTTACGAACCGCCGAAACTGACAGCAGTAGACGCAAGATCTGGCAGATAGCCCGGCAGCGGAAAGCCCCCACCAAAGTAAACAGGCCACTCCACGGCGAAAACGGTCTAGTGTATGAAGAACAAGAAAAGGCGGAAATAATGGCACAGTCACTAGAGTCACAATTCCGAACTCACGTCATCGATGATGACGAGAGTGACAGGCAGGAAAGAATAGTCATCGGACGAGTGACTCAGATAAGAAATACGCGCCCAAACACAGAATTCGTGCCCGTTAACGAGCGGACAATTAGTGCACTCATCAAGCGACAGGGAAACCACAAGGCTCCTGGCCCTGACCGTATCCGCACCCCACTCCTTAAGCACCTTCCACCTCCTGCCATAAAATTTCTGGCCAGCGTCTTCAACGCTTGCCTAAAACTCACCTACTTCCCCTCAGCGTGGAAAACTGCTAAGGTAATCACCCTCCCCAAGCCTAATAAAAACCTGCTCCTTCCAGAAAGCTACAGGCCAATCTCCCTACTCACTGGCCTGAGCAAAATCCTTGAACTCCTCATCCTATTACCCCTCCAAAATTTCCTTACTGAGAACAACATCCTGATACCTGAACAGTTCGGATTCCGCGCTGAGCACTCCACAGTCCAACAATGCCTGCGCTTGGTGGAGCACATTTGTCTGGCCAGGGCAAAGAGAGAATCAACAGGAGCAGTATTCCTCGACATAGAAAAGGCATTTGACCGCGTCTGGCACGATGGCCTGATATACAAACTAGATCAAATAGGGTGCCCAGAACATCTCATAAAGATCATTGATTCATTTCTTGCGGAGCGTCAATTCTTCGTAAGGAGTGGGTCACGGTCGAGCCAGACACGACCGATTGCGGCCGGAGTTCCGCAAGGTTCGGTTCTGGGTCCCATTCTGTACTCAATCTACACGAACGACATACCCAAACAGGTCGGCGGACAGATTGCCCTGTATGCTGATGATACAGCTATCTATAGGAGTTGTCGCAACCTCGAGTTCATACGCCGAAAACTGCAAGCCCATCTCGACACCATCACACAGTGGTGTAACCTGTGGAAGGTAAAAATAAACGCTAACAAGTCCCAGGCCATTTATTTCACCAGCAGAATAAAACTCCCAGACCAGCAACTTACCATTGGTGGACGGGACCTGCCCTGGAGAAATTGCGTGACATACCTAGGCCTTGAAATAGACAGGCGCCTGACATGGACCCAGCACATAAATAAGGCGGCGAACAAAGGTTGCGCACTCCTATCCCAGCTATACCCCCTTCTGAAGGGTGCAGGACTCACGTTAAATTGCAAAATGCTCCTCTGGCGCCAGCTCATGCTTCCGGCCATCTTATATGGCTCGGAGGTGTGGTCGATGGCGTCAGACACCAATCTCTCACGACTTCAAAGGCTCCAAAACAAAACGTTCAGGGTCATCACAGGCGCTGACAGATACGTCCGCAATACTCAGATTAGAGACTTCCTTGGACACCCAACCATTTACTCCCTCATAAAGGAGAAATCGGTCAAACTTTATGAGAAGTCAGAAACATCGCCCCACAACCTAATCCAAATCTTAGGCCGCGAACACCCCGACCATCATCACAAACGCCCAAAACTAACACTTACACGCCACTTTCGGGACATTTAGATAACACAAACATAATTCACACATCAAACATATACACAAAAACACGCACACAAACCAAACCCTCATTTCACCAAACCCCCTAGCGCACAACTTGAAGTCAGACGGGCACAGCCCAGTGGCACTTCGGAATCAATCCAGAGCAACCATTGCCTCGTCGTCGTGCGCGGCTATTCTCTGCTGCGCGCCCCTCGCTGTTGTGCGTCGTCGAAGGAGAGAAGGAAGCGAAAGCAAGGGGAAAAAAGAAAAGAGAACAGGCAAAAGATGGCAGACCAGGCGGCTACGAACGAGACTGCCGCGGCACCCGCCGCCACCGGCACTACGAAGAAGGCCAAGTCTGCGTCGTCTGCGAAGAAGCCGCGCGCCAAGCCTGCGCACCCGCGCACCTCTGAGATGGTGACGGCCGCCATCAAGAGTCTGAAGGAGCGCGGCGGGTCGTCGCTGCAGGCGATCAAGAAGTACATTGCCGCGCACTACAAGCTGGACGCGGAGAAGCTGGCGCCCTTTATCAAGAAGTACCTCAAGTCGGCCGTCGTGGCTGGCGAGCTGGTGCAGACGAAGGGGAAGGGCGCGTCGGGCTCTTTCAAGCTTGCCGGCGCCGGCGGCGGGGCGGCCGAGGGCGGCAAGGCTCGTGGTGGCGGCGGTGGTGCGAAGAAGAAGCGCGCCGCTCCGGCCAGCAAGGAGAAGAAGGGGGCCCGTGCGGCCGGCGCAAAGAAGGCTGGCGGCGTGAAGGCGGCGACCGGTCGGAAGGCGGGCGCCGCCAAGAAGGCGTCTGCGGCGTCGGCCGCTCCCGCGGGTGCGAAGAAGGCGGCTGCGGCCAAGCCGGCCAAGGCCAAGTCGCCGTCGAAGGCGAAGAAGGCCGCCAAGGTTCCGACGAAGAAGCCGAAGGCGCCGCGCCCGAAGAAGGCGACGGCGACGCCGTCTAAGGCGAAGGCTTCGCCCAAGAAGAAGAAGTAAAAAGGGCAGGGAAGGGTTGGCGGTTGACACCGTCGCCTGGAGGCCGGCGCGCAACCAGAGGCTGTCGCGCGGTCCCGGACAAAAACAAAAACGGCCCTTCTCAGGGCCATCAAAGCACGTCGGGAAGGTGTTGATTGTCGTGTCGTGTCGTGGTCGGTCGGTTGCCTTGTTGTCTGTCTGTCTGTCTTGCTTGCTGGCGTTTGTTTGTTTCATGTGTGGATGGTGGTTGGATTGTGGGGTCGTTGGCGGGCGTGGGCGGCGGCGCCGCGGTTGGTGTTACACAAAGTGTATTTTACTTTTATTATTTTTTACCTATTTATTTTGCGCCGCGTTTGTTTGTTTGTTTGTCTTGGTGGTGGTTTTGGAATAGTCTTTTTTGCTTTGCTTTGCTTTCCGGGCGTCACGTTTTGTGCCGTGGCCTGTGTGGGTGGCGCTATTGACGCTTGCGACTTGGTTCGGCCGGTGCGGTGCTTTTTTCTTTTTTTTGGAAACGGCGGCGCCGGGCCGGGCCGGGGGTGGGACGACTGGACTGGAGAGTGAGTGGGGAACTAGTCGTTGCGACCGACAAAGTTTTGCTCGCGACGGAGAGACGTTAGTGGCCCTGAAAAGGGCCGTTTTGTTTGTTTGGCGGTGTGCGGGTTTAGGCGCGCTCGCCGCGGATGCGGCGCGCGAGCTGGATGTCCTTGGGCATGATGGTGACTCGCTTGGCGTGGATTGCGCACAGGTTGGTGTCTTCGAAGAGGCCGACGAGGTAGGCCTCGCTGGCCTCCTGCAGGGCCATGACTGCGGAGCTCTGGAAGCGCAGGTCGGTCTTGAAGTCCTGGGCGATCTCGCGCACTAGGCGCTGGAATGGCAGCTTGCGGATGAGCAGCTCTGTGCTCTTCTGGTAGCGCCTGATTTCTCGCAGGGCGACGGTGCCCGGCCTGTAGCGGTGGGGCTTCTTGACGCCGCCGGTGGCGGGCGCGCTCTTCCTCGCCGCCTTGGTGGCGAGCTGTTTGCGCGGCGCCTTTCCGCCGGTGGACTTGCGGGCCGTTTGCTTTGTCCGGGCCATGGCTACTGCGGATGCGGATGCGGCGTGGAGGATATGCGTGCGCGACGGCGTCCGGTGCTGCCTTGACAACGGGCCCGCGCGCCCCGGGTGCTGCGCTTATATGCCCTCGGTGCGCGGTGGTGGGGGGAGGGGAGGGCGGGCCGCGGGGCCCCAGAGTCTATATAGGGGGGCGGCGCGCGCGCTGGGCGCCACAACCGTAGCCGACTCGCTAGCGCCGGGTGAGGAGCTTGCCTTGCTTTCTGTTTTTTATATTATTGTGGTTGAGACGCTTGAAGAAGAAGAATGACAGGCCGCGGCAAGGGAGGAAAGGGGCTCGGCAAGGGTGGCGCCAAGCGGCACCGCAAGGTGTTGCGCGACAACATCCAGGGCATCACGAAGCCCGCGATCCGCCGCCTGGCGCGCAGGGGCGGCGTGAAGCGCATCTCTGGTCTGATCTACGAGGAGACGCGCGGAGTGCTGAAGGTGTTCCTGGAGAACGTGATCCGCGACGCGGTGACGTACACTGAGCACGCCAAGCGCAAGACTGTGACGGCCATGGACGTGGTGTACGCCCTGAAGAGGCAGGGGCGCACCCTGTACGGTTTCGGCGGTTAGGCGGTGTGAGACCGAAGGAAGGAAAGAGAGATAGATTGAAAAACGGCCCTTTTCAGGGCCACCACAGTGTTCGGAAGTTGAAAAGTGCGAAAGAGTCTGTGTTGCTGGTTTTTCTTTTCCTTTTTAGTCTACTTGGCCTTTTAGTTTTGTTTGGAGTTTTTTTTGACGTGGTGTGCGGTGCGGTTGGGAGGGAAGGAAGCGTGCCCTTGCGTTGTGTGAGCTCCTTCCTTCCTTCCTTCCTTCCCCTCCCTCTTTGCTTGTATGCTTCTTGTCGGTGGATGGGCTGTGTGTTGCGGCGCGGCTGAGCGCCGAGGGGTTATTTTTGAGGTGTGTTGTTGTGCGCCACGTGTGCTGGTTAATGGTCGCGAGACTGTGCGTGCGTGGAGTTGAGTGGAGGAGGTGGCCAAGTACGTGTGTACAAGATGGCGGCGCCTGTGTGTGTAAGAAGGAAAAAAAAACCGTACACAGAGAGAGAGAGAGAGAGAGAGAGAGAGAGAGAGAGAGAGAGAAAAGTGGTGCGACGAACGACTGGAATTCTGCTTTGGACGTAGGTTTGTGTGGTGGCCCTGAAAAGGGCCGATTGTGTTTTGTTTTTTGAGCCGAGGCGGCAAATGGCGCGCTGCGTGCCAAGGGAGCACGCGGCGGTTGCCGATTGCGCTGTCTCTCTTTTAGGCCTTCTTCTCGGTCTTCTTTGGCAGCAGGACGGCCTGGATGTTGGGCAGGACACCTCCCTGTGCGATGGTGACGCCCGACAAGAGCTTGTTGAGCTCCTCGTCGTTGCGTATGGCGAGCTGCAGGTGGCGCGGGATGATGCGCGTCTTCTTGTTGTCGCGGGCCGCGTTTCCGGCCAGCTCGAGCACCTCAGCCGCGAGGTACTCCATGACGGCGGCGAGGTAGACGGGCGCCCCGGCGCCGACGCGCTCGGCGTAGTTTCCCTTGCGCAGGAGGCGGTGGATTCTGCCGACCGGGAACTGGAGCCCAGCCCTGCTTGAGCGGGACTTTGACTTGCCCTTGACTTTGCCTCCCTTTCCGCGTCCGGACATGGCGATGGGCTAGTTTGGAAAGAAGCGAGAAAGAAAAAGCACAACGCCCCAAACGGTGCGAGCCGCAGCGAGTCGAGCAGCGGAGTGCGTGCCGGCGCCGGCGGGGTGGGGGTCCTTTATGGGCTCGGGTGCGGCGGCCGGTTGCGCGCGCGCCCCATTGGTCGGCGGCCGCAGCAGGGCGAGCTGGTAAAGGTGCGGCGGCGGCGTGCGGCGGGTGCCACTGTGTGGGGAGACGCTGACTGGAGCGGAGCGCCTGACTGACTGACTGACTGCGCGTGCCTGCCTGCCTGCCTGCCTGCCTGCCTGTTTGTTCGTGATGCCGCCCAAGACTAGCGGGAAAGCCGCCAAGAAGGCTGGCAAGGCGCAGAAGAACATTTCGAAGGGCGACAAGAAGAAGAAGCGCAAGAGGAAGGAGAGCTATGCCATCTACATCTACAAGGTGCTGAAGCAGGTGCACCCTGACACGGGCATCTCTTCGAAGGCGATGAGCATCATGAACAGCTTCGTGAACGACATTTTCGAGCGCATTGCGGCCGAGGCTTCTCGCCTGGCGCACTACAACAAGCGCTCGACCATCACGTCCCGCGAGATCCAGACCGCTGTGCGGCTCTTGCTGCCTGGCGAGCTGGCCAAGCACGCGGTGAGCGAGGGCACGAAGGCGGTGACCAAGTACACGAGCTCCAAGTAAGGAGGTGGCTCTTGGAAATAGGAGGCTCGTCCGCGGCGCGGCGAAGAAAAGAAAAAACGGCCCTTTTCAGGGCCACCAAAATGCCTTTGCGGGAAGGGCGGAATTGTTGTTGTTGTTGTTGTTGTTGTTGTGAGCGGGTGGACGGGCGGCACAGCTGTAGCTGTAGCTTGTGGTGTGGTGTGGTGCGGCGCCGGCGCCTTTGGTTTTGGTGTGACGTTGGGATACGCACTTTAGGCCACAGCCGGGTCGTGGGCGTGGGTGTTTCGAGACGTGTTGGTGTTAGGGGGGCGGATCGCTGGAGTTGGCTTGTTTGATATATATATTTTTTTTTTTTTTTTTGTCCCCTTTGTATGGTATGGCCGGAGGTGTGGAACGGAAAGCAAACCGCGATTGTCGGATGTCACACCGTTGGTGGCGAGGGTGAGAAACACGTTGCCGCCTACAGCTGCTTCTACGCCGAGCGGGTGGGTTAAGTTAGTAGTTGGTTGGTTGGGCGACGTAAAAGTGGAGCGTGGAGGTGTGTGTGAACGTGAGGAGACACGCATTGCATTGTATTTGTACGCGCGAGGTGAGTTAGGAGACCACGCGCCACGACGTACGGTGCCCTCTTTCGACCTGACGTCTGACGTCTGGAGGCGGTGTCGTCATTCTGGATGTACGTGTATTTTCCGCTCAGTTGAGTGAGGTGACGCGAGACGACGGCGTCGGTGGTGTTTTTGTTTTGTTGTTGGCGCCCCGGGGATGAAGAGGGGCACCCGACGGTAACGAGAGGTTGCACTTTGTGATCGGTCGAATGTCCGGGGAGCGAGGAATAGGGTGGGGGGTTGAAAAGAAACGCCAGTGTAGGGCAACGGGACGGTGAACGTTCCCGTGGTGTCGGAGGTGTGCAGTGGGGGGGAGGAAAAAAAAAAAGCGCGTAACGGCGCGGCTGCCGTGGTGGAAACGTTCTCTCCAACTGTGGTGGTGTCCCCTGTGTGTTTTGTTGTTCTCTATATCGTGTGTCCCCTCGCACAAGACGCTCTCTGGGCGGGTTTGATTCATTCATTTTTGCATAGTCACGTAGCGTAGAATGGAATGCGCAAGAGTTGAGTGAGACTGGCGACGGTATATGGTCTGAGCAGCGTCAGCTGCACTGCACTCCCCGGAAAAGAATCTTGGATGCCGTGCTAACTGAAATTTGGTGGACGGGGTTCTCAAGGCTGTTTTGCTATTTTCTTGTTTGTTTGTCTCTAGTTAAGATGGTGAAATGACGTCGAAGAAGCAGTATTGCAAATACTGTTATGGAAATGCCCTAGTTTGATGAAAGGAAATGTGTGTTGAATATACAGGATGGTAAAGACCAAGTGCGTTGAAAGAAACGTTGTGAAGGAACGAACGTTCCCTGAATTGGTTTCTTTTTGTTCCCGAGTTGTGTACAATGGACGACGGTTGTGCCATATCGCAGCATTGCATCATCCCCAGGTTTGATTTCAATTGAGCGATAAAAAAAGGAAAAAGAGAAGAACAAGAACACTATCGAAATGGTCTATGGTGTGTGACCCACAATTGTTGTCTTTAAATCACTTACCCAACCATGTCGTAAAAATATTTTTTTTTTTTTTTTTTTTTTTTTTTTTTTTTTTTTTACAGTGGCTGCCGAATGACCTAGATGTAACAGAGAGAGAGAGAAACACATGGCGTGTCAGATGTTTGTTTTCTTTTCCCCCCCCCCCCCCCCTCTCGTCAAGTGGCAAATGCGAACACCGTCAGCTGTAATTGACGATCGACACTAGTATGGCGCGAAAAGGGGGTGCGACCTGTGCAGTTGTGGGTGAAACTTTGGGTGATGGGCTGTCATGCGGCATCGCGTGCGTTCATTACCCCTCGGCGGCGGCGGCGGCGGCGGCGGCGGCGCCGCAGCTCCGTCCAGCTCGCGCTCTCGGAAACAACCCTCTCGTAATGCCGCGTCTCCTCCGTCACTGCAATTTTCAAAGGGAAACCTGTGTGGCCGGTGGGGGTGTGTCAACCGTTGGCCCTCAAGCTCCGCCGACAAAAAGTGTTGAGTGTATCCAGTGTGAGAGAGGTTGACGCTTTTCGTGGTGTGTGTGTGTGTGTGTGTGTGTGTGTGTGTGGCAATGTTTTGAAAAGTTTGCAACGTACGTTAAGAAGTGTTGACGCTGAAACTTGCGGGCTGTGTGGCCCTGGTGGTTGGCTGGCTGGAGACGCGGGCGTGTCCAGTCGGTCGGTTGTTGTGGCTGAAAGGTACGTATACGGTTCCGCCGTCCCGTCGGAACTGCGTCTGTCTGGAAGGTATGACGTGACGTGCAGTTTTTATTAGGTCAGCCCTTGTTGTGTATTGTTCCATTTGTTGCTCACTCGTCACCCGTATTTGGTGTGGCGATGTATGTGGACGTACTGCTGGATCAGTGTCAGGGTTTCCGTGGGAGGTGTTGGTTGGGTTGGATTTGCCTGACACGGCTGAGTCCGCAATTGGCCTGCCGTTCGTTGATGCGATATGTGGGTTCTGAGGAAGAATGTGTACGAGATAGTTGCCCCTGCCCTGCCCTTTCTTTCGCGTTCGTGTGTGCCCCCCTTGTTGTGTAGTGTGGGTTGAACATGGTTCTTTACCGAGTGGGGGGGAATGGGATGGACGGATCCGTTGCTGTTGCTGTCACCGTCAAGACAACGCACGCACGCACGCACGCACCCCTGTCCTACGAGAAGGTGTGTCAACCGGGGTTTCGGTAGTCGTGTGTGTAGGGGACGGGGAGAAGCAAAGTGGAGAGTGCGGCACGGGCAGAGAGTGGAATTGGGGCGCGTTGATGTTGGGAAACATGCCCCAAGGGTTGCGGGATGATGTGGCGGTGAGAGCGGGGGGCGGGGGAGAAAAGAAAAGCGAAAAAGAACTAAGGAAGAGGAGGAGGCGTGCGTGTGCGCAGTGGCGGGGCCCCAAAGACCTGTCGTGTGGTGTCGGCCGAACGCGAGCGCGAACGCGAACGCGAACGCGTGTGCGGGGCAGCGTCGGCACGGAGAAGCGAGGAGGAGAGAGAGAGAGAGAGCTGGTCTGATGGGTATTTTTTACCCCCTGTACTCGAAGGACCGGATCTGTCCTTGATCCCTGCCTTCTGTCTGATTATGTTGGGTAACAAAATGATGGGATGATAGGGTCTCTTGGGTGTGTGTAGATGTTTGTTTGTTTGAGTGAGTGTTATGGTGTTTGTATTTTATTTTTGTTTATCATGGTATGTTGTAGTTTGTGGTGTTTTGTCGTGATGGGAAATGTCGTTCTTGGGTCGGGTGGATTTTGGTCCCAGATTTCTGATGAGTGGGTGGTTCGAATCCGTGGTTTGGTGGAAAAAAAACAAAAAAAAAAAAAAAAAAAAAAACTTTATGGATTTTTCTTTGGATGATTTCCGGGATTTTGATTGAGTATGTTATGGTTTGTGTATATGTCTCGGTTTGTCTGGTACCGGCCGGCATCAGCAGTAATTCTGAAGTATTTGTTCTGCACCCTTTTTTACTCTTGTTATGTTTGGTGTCTGCGGCCATTGACGAGATTTTTCAGAGCCGTAAGTGATGGCTGGTTCCTATGACGGTTTTGAAGATTTTCTTTTTGGCGCGCATATTTATTCTGTTTCCTTTGATGATTGGGTACAGTCTGAATATTGCTGCTGCAGCCTTGTTACAAACGTGTGTAACATGGTCTCTAAATGTCAACCTCTTGTCCAGCTTGATGCCTAGATACTTTATTGTGCCTGACCATGGAAGATTGTTATTTCTGAGGCGTATATGCAGGTTAGGAGGTATTCTTTTTGAATGTGAATCGTATTGTATTGCTTGGGTTTTCTCCGCGTTTATTGTTTTTTTGGTTAGCCCATTTCTGGATGGATTGTAGGTGTTGCTCTATTTTTGTGACTCTATATTGCAGGTTAGAACTGCTGCGGTAGACTGCAGTGTCGTCTGCAAATAGTGACAAGTGTCCTCCCAGCTGTTTGTTTGTGTATATTGAGTAGAGAATGGGCCCCAGCACTGAGCCTTGCGGGACTCCAGCCTCTATGGATCTAGTGTTACTTGCCGCTCCTGGTACATGGACATAGAATGCTCTGTTGCGGAGAAAAGAAGCAATAATGTGGATGGGGCAGTTGTACTGGTGGAGCTTGTAGATAAGGCGTTATCCGAATGCTTTTCCAATGTCAAGCAGGACTGCTCCAGTACTGTGTCTAATGTTTCTGGCCTGACATATGTGCTCGACTAGTCTGGTCACCTGGTGGGTGGTGCTGTGTTCTTCGCGGAATCGGAATTGTTGTGGGATGATTATGTTGTTATCCTTTAAGAATTGAATTTCTTCAGTTCAGTTTGAATGAGCTTTCCGAGAACCTTTCCAAGGAAGTTGGCCTATAGTTTTGCGGAAATAATAAGTCCTTGTTTGGCTTTGGTAATGTGATGACTCGGGCCTGTTTCCAAGTAGTTTAGTCTGAAGCAAGCATTATATATTGATGTTAGATAGATAATTGATAGTTGCTGGAGGTAGGTGATGTAGTAGTTGCGGTTTGATGGAATCTGGGCCTGATGCCTTCTTAGGATGTGTGTATGTTTGTGATGTGATAAGATACGGGGTTTCTGCGTTTATTGGATTGTGAAAGATGTTCTGATCGGGGCACTTAGGATGCGGTTTTACCCTTCTGAGTACCATTTCCTGGTGGTCATCAGTTTCGTCATCTACCGCTTCTGGTGCTTGGAATTGCCTTTCTAGTGAATCCGCCAGTGCTTCAGCTCGGTCTGTGGGGTCGTTCCTTCCCCATGTAGATGTAGATGTTTCGTGTCTAGTTTACGAGTTTTAAGAAATTTCCAGAATTTTTCCTGGTCCCTTCCTGCTTCTCGTAACGTTTCCTCCCACGCCTCGCTACGGTGGTTTTCGGAGCTCTCTTTTTGATCCTCCCGGCCAATTGCTCTGATTTTCGTCGGTCGGCTGGGTCCCTGTAGTTTTGCCATCTCTTTCTGGCGCGCGCGGGCTGCGGTTGGCGCCTTTGGTGGCAACGGCCGGGGCAAGCAGCGGTGTGTGGTGTGGTGCGGGGCGGGCAGGGGCAGTGGTGGTTGACGGATGGCCTGGGGGCCGAAAAACGGGCCGGCCGGCGGACGGATGTTGAGAGAGGCGGCGCGCACGCGTCTCGCGCGGACACAGGCGCCACAGCGTTGATGATTGGAAGGAGGTGCGGTGCGGGGATGGGCCCAGGAAAAAAGACGGTCGTGGCCCCTGTCTTGGGTGCGTGTCGACGTCAGCACCGTCGGTGTGGTGTGGTGTGGTGTGGTGTGGTGTGGTGTGGTGTGGTGTGGTGTGGGCAGGGAGGGGGGAAAAGCGGGCTGCGGGCTGCGGGCTGCGGGCTGCGGGCTGCGGAGGGAATGGTGGTGGGGAGTAGGCACACATGTGGGCGGGCGCAAAATCGGCCGGTGCCCGTAAACCGCGGCGGGATATTGGGTGGAAAAGAGGGAAATTGTAGAAAGGAAAACAAGCGGAGGGGGCGAATGTGGTGGGGTGGGGGGACGGGCGGGGGCGAGGCGACAGCTTGCTTTTTCTTTTTCATTTTATTTTATTTTGTTGTAGTGTTTTTGTTTTTTTTTGTTTTTTTGCGTGTGTGTGGCCTTGGAGAGGCTGGTCTTGTCTGGCTTACGCTTTGGGTGCGTGTGTTGGTACTTTTTCGTTTTTTCTTGTTCTGCAGAGCAGGGGCGGGGCGGTGGGAACGGCTGGCTGGCTGTGCCCAGAGGAGGAGGAGACGCTGGCGGCGGGCCCGGCTCCTGGGGCTGCTGTTGCATGCGCTGTGCAAAGAAAGGAAGAGTGGGTTTGTTTGGCTGGTGAAGTGCATTATTTAAGTGTGGGCTTGCCGGCCTGGCTCCGATGCGCAGGTAGATAGATGCCGGCGGCGACCGCAGGCAGGCGCGTTGTGTGTACAGAGGGACGAGCCATGTGTTTTGCAAGCAGGACGTGGCGTGCCGAGTGGAGAGGAGGCGGCGGCTCGGCTCGGTTCGGCCCGGTCCGGCGGTGCCGCGCTGTTGTCGCGGACGTGAGCGCCCCCTGGCGGGCGGGTGGTTGGCGGCGGCGTGGTGGACGCGTGTGGCAGTTGTGTGCACGGGTAACACGCGATCTAGTGT
>NW_026063042.1:0-28506 GCF_023897955.1 Schistocerca gregaria | reverse complement strand
AATGTTGTATTCAATCCCGACGCAATTTCTGGGTTTCATCAACAGTCTGATAGTCCACAGATTATAGAAGGCCTCTAGATGTGCATCGGAAACTACTACTGGTCTTCCAGGGAACGATCAGAGCGTAGACTGTTTGAGACATTACTCACATGGAGGAATGTGCATATGGTGACTGTTGTATTCAATCCCAATGCAATTTCTGTGTTTCATCAACACTCTGATAGTCCACAGATTACAGATTGCCTCCAAATGTGCATCGGAAACTACTACTGGTCTTCCATGGAACGATCAAAGCGTAGACTGTTAGAGACATTACTCAAATGGAGGAAAGGGCGCATGGTGACTGTTGTATTCAATCCCGATGCAATTACTGTGTTTCATCAACACTCTGATAGTCCACAGATTACAGAATGCCTCCAGATGTGCATTGGTAACTAACACTGGTCTTCCAGGGAAAGATCAAAGCGTAGACTGTTAGAGACATTACTCAAATGGAGGGAAGAGCGCATGGTGACTGTTGTATTCAATCCCGATGCAATTTCTGTGTTTCAACAACACTTTGAAGGTCCACAGATTACAGAATGCAACCAGATGTGCATCGGTAACTACTACTGGTCTTCCAGGGAGCGATCAAAGCGTAGACTGCATCAGACATTACTCCCATGGAGGAAAATGCGCATGGTGACTTGTATTCAATCGCGATGCAATTTCTGTGTTTCATCAACACTCTGATAGTCCACAGATTACAGAATGAACCCAGATGTGCATCGGAAACTACGACTGGTCTTCCAGGGAACGATCAGAGCGGAGACTGTTTGAGACATTACTCGCATGGAGGAAAGTGCGCATGGTGACTGTTGTATTCAATCCCGATGCAATTTCTGTGATTGAACAACACTCTGCTAGTGTAAGGATTACAGAATGCCTCTAGATATGCATCGGAACCTACTACTGGTCTTCCAGTTAACGATTAAAGCGTTGACTGTTTGAGACATTACTCCCATGGAGGCATGTGCGTATAATGACTGTTGTATTCAATCCCAATGCAATTTCTGTGTTTCATCAACACTCTGATAGTCCACAGATTACAGAATGCCACCAGACGTGAATCGGAAACTACTACTGGTCTTCCAGGGAACGATCAAAGCGTAGACTGTTAGAGACATTACTCAAATGGAGGAAAGGGCGCATGGTGACTGTTGTATTCAATCCCGATGCAATTACTGTGTTTCATCAACACTCTGGTAGTCCACAGGTTACAGAATGCCTCCAGATGTGCATCGGAAACTACTACTGGTCTTCCAGAGAACGATTAAAGCGTAGACTGTTAGAGACATTACTCAAATGGAGGAAAGAGCGCATGGTGACTGTTGTATTCAATCCCGATGCAATATCTGTGTTTCATCAACACTCTGATAGTCCATAGATTATAGAATACATCCAGATGTGCATCGGAAACTAACACTGGTGTTCCAGGGAACGATCAAAACGTAGACTGTTTGAGACATTACTAACATGGAGGAATGTGCGGATGGTGACTTTTGTATTCAATCCCGATGCAATTTCGGTGTTTCATCAACACTTTGAAGGTCCACAGATTACAGAATGCAACCAGATGTGCATCGGTAACTACTACTGGTCTTCCAGGGAGCGATCAAAGCGTAGACTGCTTCAGACATTACTCCCATTGAGGAAACTGCGCATGGTGACTTGTATTCAATCGCGATGCAATTTCTGTGTTTCATCAACAGTCTGATAGTCCACAGATTACAGTAAGCCTCCAGATGTGCATCGGAAACTACTACTGGTCTTCCAGGGAACGATCAAAGCGTAGACTGTTTGAGACATTACTCCCATGGACGAACGTGCGCATGGTGTCTGTTGTATTCAATCGCGATGCAATTTCTGTGTTTCATCAACACTCTGATACTCCACAGATTACAGAATGCCTCCATATGTGCATCGGAAACTACTACTGGTCTTCCAGGGAACGATCAAAGCGTAGACTGTTTGAGACATTACTCCAATGGAGCAAAGTGCGCATGGTGACTGTTGTATTCAATCTCGATGCAATTTCTTGGTTTCATCAACAGTATGATGTCCACAGATTACAGAGTGCCACCAGATGTGCATCGGAAACTACTACTTGTCTTCCAGGGAACGATCAGAGCGTAGACTGTTTGAGACATTACTCGCATGGAGGAAAGTGCGCATGGTGACTGTTGTATTCAATCCCGACGCAATTTCTGTGTTTCAACAACAGTCTGATAGTCCACAGATTACAGAATGACCCCAGATGTGCATCGGAAACTACTACTGGTCTTCCAGGGAACGATCGGAGCGTAGACTGTTTGAGACATTACTCGCATGGAGGAAAGTGCGCATGGTGACTGTTGTATTCAATCCCGACGCAATTTCTGTGTTTCATCAACAGTCTGATAGTCCACAGATTACAGAATGCCTCCAGATGTGCATCGGAAACTACTACTGGTTTTCCAGAGAACGATCAAAACGTAGACTGTTAGAGACATTACTCAAATGGAGGAAGTGCGCATGGTGACTGTTGTATTCAATCCCGATGCAATTTCTGTGTTTCATCAACACTCTGATAGTCCACAGATTACAGAATGCCTCCAGATGTGCATGGGAAACTACTACTGGTCTTTCAGGGAACGATCAAAGCGTAGACTGTTTGAGACATTACTCCCATGGGCGAACGTGCGCATGGTGTCTGATGTATTCAATCCCGATGCAATTTCTGTGTTTCATCAACACTCTGATACTCCACAGATTACAGAATGCCTCCATATGTGCATCGGAAACTACTACTGGTCTTCCAGGGAACGATCAGAGCGGAGACTGTTTGAGACATTACTCGCATGGAGGAAAGTGCGCATAGTGACTTTTGTATTCAATCCCAATGCATTATCTGTGTTTCATCAACACTCCGATTGTCCAATGCTTACAGAATGCCACCAGATGTGCATCGGAAACTACTACTGGTCTTCCAGGGAACGATCAAAACGTAGACTCTTTGAGACATTACTCCCGTGGGGGGAAGTGCGCATGATTACTGTTGTATTCAATCCCGAAGCAATTTCTGTGTTTCATCAACACTCTGATAGTCCACAGATGACAGAATGCCTTCAGATGTGCTTCGGAAACTACTACTGGTCTTCCAGGGAACGATCAGAGCATAGACTGTTTGTGACATTACTCACATGGAGGAAAGTGCGCATGGTGACTGTTGTATTCAATCCCGACGCAATTTCTGTGTTTCATCAACAGTCTGATAGTCCACAGATTATAGAAGGCCTCTAGATGTGCATCAGAAGCTACTAGTGGTCTTCCAGGGAACGATCAATGCGTAGACTGTTTGAGACATTACTCCCATGGAGGCATGTGCGTATAATGACTGTTGTATTCAATCCCAATGCAATTTCTGTGTTTCATCAACACCCTGATAGTCCACAGATTACAGAATGCATCCAGATGTGCATCGGAAACTACTACTGGTCTTCCAGGGAACGATCAAAGCGTAGACTGTTAGAGACATTACTCAAATGGAGGAAAGGGCGCATGGTGACTGTTGTATTCAATCCCGATGCAATTACTGTGTTTCATCAACACTCTGGTAGTCCACAGATTACAGAATGCCTCCAGATGTGCATCGGAAACTACTACTGGTCTTCCAGAGAACGATTAAAGCGTAGACTGTTAGAGACATTACTCAAATGGAGGAAAGAGCGCATGGTGACTGTTGTATTCAATCCCGATGCAATATCTGTGTTTCATCAACACTCTGATAGTCCACAGATTATAGAATACATCCAGATGTGCATCGGAAACTAACACTGGTGTTCCAGGGAACGATCAAAACGTAGACTGTTTGAGACATTACTAACATGGAGGAATGTGCGGATGGTGACTGTTGTATTCAATCCCGATGCAATTTCTGTGTTTCATCAACACTTTGAAGGTCCACAGATTACAGAATGCAACCAGGTGTGCATCGGTAACTACTACTGGTCTTCCAGGGAGCGATCAAAGCGTAGACTGCTTCAGACATTACTCCCATTGAGGAAACTGCGCATGGTGACTTGTATTCAATTGCGATGCAATTTCTGTGTTTCATCAACATTCTGATAGTCCACAGATTACAGAATGCCTCAAGATGTGCATCGGAAACTTTTGCTGGTCTTCCAGGGAACGATCAAAGCGTAGACTGTTTGAGACATTACTCCCATGGAGGAAAGTGACCATGGTGACTGTTGTATTCAATCCCGATGCAATTTCTATGTTTCATCAACAGTCTGATACTCCACAGATTATAGAAAGCCTCTAGATGTGCATCGGAAACTACTACTGGTCTTCCATGGAACGATCAGAGCGTAGACTGTTTTAGACATTACTCGCATGGAGGAAAGTGCGCATGGTGAATGTTGTATTCAATCTCGACGCAATTTCTGTGTTTCATCAACAGTCTGATAGTCCACAGATTATAGAAGGCCTCTAGATGTGCATCGGAAACTACTACTGGTCTTCCAGGGAACGATCAAAACATAGACTGTTTGAGACATTACTCACATGGAGGAAAGTGCGCATGGTGACAGTTGTATTCAATCCCGATGCAATTTCTGTGTTTCATCAACACTCTGATACTCCACAGATTACAGAATGATCCCAGATGTGCATCGGAAACTACTACTGGTCTTCCAGGGAACGATCAGAGCGGAGACTGTTTGAGACATTACTCGCATGGAGGAAAGTGCGCATGGTGACTGTTGTATTCAATCCCGTTGCAATTTCTGTGATTGAACAACACTCTGCTAGTGTAAAGATTACAGAATGCCTCCAGATGTGCATCGAAAACTACTACTGGTCTTCCAGTTAACGATCAAAGCGTAGACTGTTTGAGACATTATTCCCATGGAGGAAAGTGCGCATGGTGACTTTTGTATTCAATCCCAATGCAATATCTGTGTTTCATCAACACTCCGATAGTCCAAAGCTTACAGAATGCCACCAGATGTGCATCGGACACTACTACTGGTCTTCCAGGGAACGATCAAAGCGTAGACTGTTTGAGACATTACTCCCATGGACGAACGTGCGCATGGTGTCTGTTGTATTCAATCGCGATGCAATTTCTGTGTTTCATCAACACTCTGATACTCCACAGATTACAGAATGCCTCCATATGTGCATCGGAAACTACTACTGGTCTTCCAGGGAACGATCAAATCGTAGACTGTTTGAGACATTACTCCAATGGAGGAAAGTGCGCATGGTGACTGTTGTATTCAATCTCGATGCCAATTCTGTGTTTCATCAACAGTATGATGTCCACAGATTACAGAGTGCCACCAGATGTGCATCGGAAACTACTACTGGTCTTCCAGGGAACGATCAAAACATAGACTGTTTGAGACATTACTCACATGGAGGAAAATGCGCATGGTGACTGTTGTATTCAATCCCGATGCAATTTCTGTGTTTCATCAACACTCTGATAGTCCACAGATTACAGAATGATCCCAGATGTGCATCGGAAACTACTACTGGTCTTCCAGGGAACGATCAGAGCGGAGACTGTTTGAGACATTACTCGCATGGAGGAAAGTGCGCATGGTGACTGTTGTATTCAATCCCGATGCAATTTCTGTGATTGAACAACACTCTGCTAGTGTAAAGATTACAGAATGCCTCCAGATGTGCATCGAAAACTACTACTGGTCTTCCAGTTAACGATCAAAGCGTAGACTGTTTGAGACATTACTCCCATGGAGGAAAGTGCGCATGGTGACTTTTGTATTCAATCCCAATGCAATATCTGTGTTTCATCAACACTCCGATAGTCCAAAGCTTACAGAATGCCACCAGATGTGCATCGGAAACTACTACTGGTCTTCCAGGGAACGATCAAAGCGTCTACTGTTTGAGACATTACTTTTATGGAGGAAAGTGCGCAAGGTAACTGTTGTATTCAATCCCGATGCAATTTCTGTGTTTCATCAACACTCTGATAGTCCACAGATTACAGAATGCCTCAAGATGTGCATCGGAAAGTACTGCTGGTCTTCCAGGGAACGATCAAAGCGTAGACTGTTTGAGACATTACTCCCATGGAGGAAAGTGACCATGGTGACTGTTGTATTCAATCCCGATGCAATTTCTATGTTTCATCAACAGTCTGATACTCCACAGATTATAGAAAGCCTCTAGATGTGCATCGGAAACTACTACTGGTCTTCCATGGAACGATCAGAGCGTAGACTGTTTGAGACATTACTCGCATGGAGGAAAGTGCGCATGGTGAATGTTGTATTCAATCCCGACGCAATTTCTGTGTTTCATCAACAGTCTGATAGTCCACAGACTATAGAAGGCCTCTAGATGTGCATCGGAAACTACTACTGGTCTTCCAGGGAACGATCAGAGCGTTGACTGTTTGAGACATTACTCACATGGAGGAATGTGCATATGGTGACTGTTGTATTCAATCCCAATGCAATTTCTGTGTTTCATCAACACTCTGATAGTCCACAGATTACAGATTGCCTCCAAATGTGCATCGGAAACTACTACTGGTCTTCCATGGAACGATCAAAGCGTAGACTGTTAGAGACATTACTCAAATGGAGGAAAGGGCGCATGGTGACTATTGTATTCAATCCCGATGCAATTACTGTGTTTCATCAACACTCTGATAGTCCACAGATTACAGAATGCCTCCAGATGTGCATTGGTAACTAACACTGGTCTTCCAGGGAAAGATCAAAGCGTAGACTGTTAGAGACATTACTCAAATGGAGGAAAGAGCGCATGGTGACTGTTGTATTCAATCCCGATGCAATTTCTGTGTTTCAACAACACTTTGAAGGTCCACAGATTACAGAATGCAACCAGATGTGCATCGGTAACTACTACTGGTCTTCCAGGGAGCGATCAAAGCGTAGACTGCATCAGACATTACTCCCATGGAGGAAACTGCGCATGGTGACTTGTATTCAATCGCGATGCAATTTCTGTGTTTCATCAACAGTCTGATAGTCCACAGATTACAGTAAGCCTCCAGATGTGCATCGGAAACTACTACTGGTCTTCCAGGCAACGATCAAAGCGTAGACTGTTTGAGACATTACTCCCATGGAGGAAGGTGCGCATGATGACTGTTGTATTCAATCCCGATGCAATTTCTGTGTTTCATCAACACTCTGATAGTCCACAGATGACAGAATGCCTCCAGATGTGCTGCGGAAACTACTACTGGTCTTCCAGGGAACGATCAAAGCGTAGACTGTTTGAGACATTACTTTTATGGAGGAAACTTCGCATGGTAACTGTTGTATTCAATCCCGATGCAATTTCTGTGTTTCATCAACACTCTGATAGTCCACAGATTACAGAATGCCTCAAGATGTGCATCGGAAACTACTGCTGGTCTTCCAGGGAACGATCAAAGCGTAGACTGTTTGAGACATTACTCCCATGGAGGAGAGTGCCCATGGTGACTGTTGTATTCAATCCCGATGCAATTTCTATGTTTCATCAACAGTCTGATACTCCACAGGTTATAGAAAGCCTCTAGATGTGCATCGGAAGCTACTACTGGTCTTCCAGGGAACGATCAAAGCGTAGACTGTTTGAGATATTACTCCCACGGAGGAAAGTGCGCATGGTGACTGTTGTATTCAATCCCGATGCAATTTCTGTGTTTCATCAACACTCTGATAGTCCACAGATTACAGAATGACCCCAGATGTGCATCGGAAACTACTACTGGTCTTCCAGGGAACGATCAGAGCGGAGACTGTTTGAGACATTACTCGCATGGAGGAAAGTGCGCATGGTGACTGTTGTATTCAATCCCGATGCAATTTCTGTGATTGAACAACACTCTGATAGTGTAAAGATTACAGAATGGCTCCAGATGTGCATCGGAACCTACTACTGGTCTTCCAGTTAACGATCAAAGCGTAGACTGTTTGAGACATTCCTCCCATGGAGGAAAGTGCGCATGGTGACTGTTGTATTCAATCTCGATATAATTTCTGTGTTTCATCAACAGTATGATGTCCACAGATTACAGAGTGCCACCAGATGTGCATCGGAAACTATTACTGGTCTTCCAGGGAACGATCAAATCATAGACTGTATGAGACATTACTCACATGGAGGAAAGTGCGCATGGTGACTGTTGTATTCAATCCCGATGCAATTTCTGTGTTTCATCAACACTCTGATAGTCCACAGATTATAGAATGACCCCAGATGTGCATCGGAAACTACTACTGGTCTTCCAGGGAACGATCAGAACGGAGACTGTTTGAGACATTACTCGCATGGAGGAAAGTGCGCATGGTGACTGTTGTATTCAATCCCGATGCAATTTCTGTGATTGAACAACACTCTGATAGTGTAAAGATTACAGAATGGCTCCAGATGTGCATCGGAACCTACTACTGGTCTTCCAGTTAACGATCAAAGCGTAGACTGTTTGAGACATTACTCCCATGGAGGAAAGTGCGCATGGTGACTTTTGTATTCAATCCCGATGCAATACCTATGTTTCATCAACACTCCGATAGTCCAAAGCTTACAGAATGCCACCAGATGTGCATCGGAAACTACTACTGGTCTTCCAGGGAACGATCAAAACGTAGACTCTTTGAGACATTACTCCCGTGGAGGAAAGTGCGCATGATGACTGTTGTATTCAATCCCGATGCAGTTTCTGTGTTTCATCAACACTCTGATAGTCCACAGATGACAGAATGCCTCCAGATGTGCTTCGGAAACTACTACTGGTCTTCCAGGGAACGATCAAAGCGTAGACTGTTTGAGACATTACTTTTATGGAGGAAAGTGCGCATGGTAACTGTTGTATTCAATCCCGATGCAATATCTGTGTTTCATCAACACTCTGATAGTCCACAGATTACAGAATGCCTCAAGATGTGCATCGGAAACTACTGCTGGTCTTCCAGGGAACGATCAAATCGTAGACTGTTTGAGACATTACTCCCATGGAGGAAAGTGCGCATGGTGACTGTTGTATTCAAGACCGATGCAATTTCTATGTTTCATCAACAGTCTGATAGTCCACAGATTATAGAAGGCCTCTAGATGTGCATCGGAAAGTACTACTGGTCTTCCAGGGAACCATCAAAGCGTAGACTGTTTGAGACATTACTCCCATGGAGGGAAGTGCGAATGTTTACTGTTGTATTCAATCCCGATGCAATTTCTGTGTTTCATCAACACTCTGATAGTCCACAGATTACAGAATGACCCCAGATGTGCATCGGGAACTACTACTGGTCTTCCAGGGAACGATCAGAGCGTAGACTGTTTGAGACATTACTCGCATGGAGGAAAGTGCGCATGGTGACTGTTGTATTCAATCCCGATGCAATTTCTGTGTTTTATCAACATTCTGATAGTCCAGTGATTCCAGTATGCCTCCAGATGTGCATCGGAAGCTACTACTGGTCTTCCAGGGAACGATCAAAGCGTAGACTGTTCGAGAGATTACTCCCATGGAGGAAAGTGCGCATAATGACTGTTGTATTCAATCCCGATGCAATTTCTGTGTTTCATCAACACTCTGATAGTCCACAGATTACAGAATGCCTCCAGATGTGCATCGGAAACTACTACTGGTCTTCCAGGGAACGATCAAAGCGTAGACTGTTAGAGACATTACTCAAATGGAGGAAAGTGCGCATGGTGACTGTTGTATTCAATCCCAATGCATTTTCTGTGTTTCATCAACACTCTGATAGTCCACAGATTACAGAATGACCCCAGATGTGCATCGGAAACTGCTACTGGTCTTCCAGGGAACGATCAGAGCGTAGACTGTTTGAGACATTACTCGAATGGAGGAAAGTGAGCATGGTGAATGTTGTATTCAATCCCGACGCAATTTCTGTGTTTCATCGACAGTCTGATAGTCCACAGATTCCAGAATGCCTCCAGATGTGCATCGGAAGCTACTACTGGTCTTCCAGGGAACGATCAAAGCGTAGACTGTTTGAGACATTACTCCCATGGAGGAAAGTACGCATAATGACTGTTGTATTCAATCCCGATGCAATTTCTGTGTTTCATCAACACTCTGATAGTCCACAGATTACAGAATGCCACCAGACGTGCATCGGAAACTACTACTGGTCTTCCAGGGAACGATCAAAACGTAGACTGTTTGAGACATTACTCCCATGGAGGAAAGTGCGCATGATGACTGTTGTATTCAATCCCGATGCAATTTCTGTGTTTCACCAACACTCTGATAGTCCACAGATTACAGAATGCCTCCATATGTGCATCGGAAACTACTACTGGTCTTCCAGGGAACGATCAAAGGGTAGACTGATTGAGACATTACTCCCATGGAGGAAAGTGCGCATGGTGACTGTTGTATTCAATCTCGATGCAATTTCTGTGTTTCATCTACAGTCTGATAGTCCACAGATTACAGAGAGCAACCAGTTGTGCATCAGAAACTACGACTGGTCTTCCAGGGAACGATAAAAGCGTAGACTGTTGGAGACATTACTCCCATGGAGGAAAGTGAGCATGGTGACGGTTGTATTCAATCCCGATGCAATATCTGTGTTTCATCAACACTCCGATGGTCCACAGATTATAGAATACATCCAGATGTGCATCGGAAACAAACACTGGTGTTCCAGGGAACGATAAAGCCGTAGACTGTTAGAGACATTACTCCCTTGGAGGAAAGTGCGCATGGTGACGGTAGTATTCAATCCCGATGCAATATCTATGTTTCATCAACACTCTGATAGTCCACAGATTATAGAATACATCCAGATGTGCATCGGAAACTAACACTGGTGTTCCAGGGAACGATGAAAACGTAGACTGTATGAGACATTACTAACATGGAGGAATGTGCGGATGGTGACTGTTGTATTCAATTACGATGCAATATCTGTGTTTCATCAACACTTTGAAGGTCCACAGATTACAGAATGCAACCAGATGTACATCGGTAACTACTACTGGTCTTCCAGGGAACGATCAAAGCGTAGACTGCTTGAGACATTACTCCCATGGAGGAAAGTGCGCATGGTGACTGTTGTATTCAACCCCCATGCAATTTCTGTGATTGAACAACACTCTGCTAGTGTAAAGATTACAGAATGCCTCAAGATGTGCATCGGAAACTAATACTGGTCTTCCAGTTAACGGTCAAAGCGTAGACTGTTTGAGACATTACTCCCATGGAGGAAAGTGCGTATGGTGACTGTTGTATTCAATCCCGATGCAATTTCCATGTTTCATCAACAGTCGGATAGTCCACAGATTATAGAAAGCCTCTAGATGTGCATCGGAAACTATTACTGGTCTTCCAGGGAACGATCAAAGCGTAGACTGTTTGAGACATTACTCCCATGGAGGGAAGTGCGAATGGTGACTGTTGTATTCAATCCCGATGCAATTTCTGTGTTTCAACAACACTCTGATAGTCCACAGATTACAGAATGACCCCAGATGTGCATCGGAAACTACTACTGGTCTTCCAGGGAACGATCAGAGCGTAGACTGTTTGAGACATTACTCGCATGGAGGAAAGTGCGCATGGTGACTGTTGTATTCAATCCCGACGCAATTTCTGTGTTTCATCAACAGTCTGATAGTCCACAGATTCAAGTATGCCACCAGATGTGCATCGGAAGCTACTAATTGTCTTCCAGGGATTGATCATAGCGTAGACTGTTTGAGACATTACTCCCATGGAGGAAAGTGCGCATAATGACTGTTGTATTCAATCCCGATGCAATTTCTGTGTTTCATCAACACTCTGATGGTCCACAGATTACAGAATGCCACCAGACGTGCACCGGAAACTACTACTGGTCTTCCAGGGAACGATCAAAGCGTAGACTGTTAGGGACATTACTCAAATGGAGGAAAGTGCGCATGGTGACTGTTGTATTCAATCCCAATGCAATTTCTGTGTTTCATCAACACTCTGATACTCCACAGATTACAGAATGCCTCCATATGTGCATCGGAAACAACTACTGGTCTTCCAGGGAACGATCAAAGCGTAGACTGTTTGAGACATTACTCCAATGGAGGAAAGTGCGCATGGAAACTGATGTATTCAATCTCGATGCAATTTCTGTGTTTCATCAACAGTATGATGTCCACAGATTACAGAGTGCCACCAGATGTACATCGGAAACTACTACTGGTCTTCCAGGGAACGATCAAATCATAGACTGTTTGAGACATTACTCACATGGAGCAAAGTGCGCATGGTGACTGTTGTATTCAATCCCGATGCAATTTCTGTGTTTCATCAACACTCTGATACTCCATAGATTACAGAATATCCCAGATGTGCATCGGAAACTACTACTGGTCTTCCAGGGAACGATCAGAGCGTAGACTGTTTGAGACATTACTCGCATGGAGGAAAGTGCGCATGGTGACTGTTGTATTCAATCCCGATGCAATTTCAGTGATTGAACAACACTCTGCTAGTGTAAAGATTACAGAATGCCTCCAGATGTGCATCGGAACCTACTACTGGTCTTCCAGTTAACGATCAAAGCGTAGACTGTTTGAGACATTACTCCCATGGAGGAAAGTGCGCATGGTGACTTTTGTATTCAATCCCAATGCAATATCTGTGTTTCATCAACACTCCGATAGTCCAAAGCTTACAGAATGCCACCAGATGTGCATCGGAAACTACTACTGGTCTTCCAGGGAACGATCAAAACGTAGACTCTTTGAGAAATTACTCCCGTGGAGGGAAGTGCGAATGATTACTGTTGTATTCAATCCCGATGCAATTTCTGTGATTGAACAACACTCTGCTAGTGTAAAGATTACAGAATGCCTCCAGATGTGCATCGGAACCTACTACTGGTCTTCCAGTTAACGATCAAAGGGTGGACTGTTTGAGACATTACTCCCATGGAGGAAAGTGCGCATGGTGACTTTTGTATTCAATCCCAATGCAATATCTGTGTTTCATCAACACTCCGATAGTCCAAAGCTTACAGAATGCCACCAGATGTGCCTCGGAAACTACTACTGGTCTTCCAGGGAACGATCAAAGCGTAAACTGTTTGAGACATTACTTTTATGGAGGAAAGTGCGCATGGTAACTGTTGTATTTAATCCCGATGCAATTTCTGTGTTTCATCAACACTCTGATAGTCCACAGATTACAGATTGCCTCAAGATGTGCATCGGAAACTACTGCTGGTCTTCCAGGGAACGATCAAAGCGTAGACTGTTTGCGACATTACTCCCATGGAGGAAAGTGCGCATGGTGACTGTTGTATTCAATCCCGATGCAATTTCTATGTTTCATCAACAGTCTGATAGTCCACAGATTATAGAAGGCCTCTAGATGTGCATCGGAAACTACTACTGGTCTTCCAGGGTACGATCAAAGCGTAGACTGTTTGAGACATTACTTCCATGGAGGGAAGTGCGAATGGTTACTGTTGTATTCAATCCCGATGCAATTTCTGTGTTTCATCAACACTCTGATAGTCCACAGATTACAGAATGATCCCAGATGTGCATCGGAAACTACTACTGGTCTTCCAGGGAACGATCAGAGCGGAGACTGTTTGAGACATTACTCGCATGGAGGAAAGTGCGCATGGCGACTGTTGTATTCAATCCCGATGCAATTTCTGTGATTGAACAACACTCTGCTAGTGTAAAGATTACAGAATGCCTCCAGATGTGCATCGGAACCTACTACTGGTCTTCCAGTTAACGATCAAAGCGTAGACTGTTTGAGACATTACTCCCATGGAGGAAAGTGCGCATGGTGACTTTGTATTCAATCCCAATGCAATATCTGTGTTTCATCAACAATCCGATAGTCCAAAGCTTACAGAATGCCACCAGATGTGCATCGGAAACTACTACTGGTCTTCCAGGGAACGATCAAAACGTAGACTCTTTGAGACATTACTCCCGTGGAGGGAAGTGCGCATGATTACTGTTGTATTCAATCCCGATGCAAGTTCTGTGTTTCATCAACACTCTGATAGTCCACAGATGACAGAATGCCTCCAGATGTGCTTCGGAAACTACTACTGGTCTTCCAGGGAACGATCAAAGCGTAGACTGTTTGAGACATTACTTTTATGGAGGAAAGTGCGCATGGTAACTGTTGTATTCAATCCCGTTGCAATTTCTGTGTTTCATCAACACTCTGATAGTTCACAGATTACAGAATGCCTCAAGATGTGCATCGGAAACTACTGCTGGTCTTCCAGGGAACGATCAAAGCGTAGACTGTTTGAGACATTACTCCCATGGAGGAAAGTGCGCATGGTGACTGTTGTATTCAATCCCGATGCAATTTCTATGTTTCATCAACAGTCTGATAGTCCACAGATTATAGAAGGCCTCTAGATGTGCATCGGAAACTACTACTGGTCTTCCAGGGAACGATCAAAGCGTAGACTGTTTGAGACATTACTCCCATGGAGGGAAGTGCGAAAGGTGATTGTTGTATTCAACCCGATGCAATTTCTGTGTTTCATCAACACTCTGATAGTCCACAGATTACAGAATGACCCCAGATGTGCATCGGAAACTACTACTGGTCTTCCAGGGAACGTTCAGAACGTAGACTGTTTGAGACATTACTCACATGGAGGAAAGTGTGCATGGTGAATGTTGTATTCAATCCCGACGCAATTTCTGTGTTTCATCAACAGTCTGATAGTCCACAGATTACAGAATGCCTCCAGATGTGCATCGGAAACTACTACTGGTCTTCCAGGGAACGATCAAAACGTAGACTGTTTGAGACATTACTTTTATGGAGGAAAGTGCGCATGGTAACTGTTGTATTCAATCCCGATGCAATATCTGTGTTTCATCAACACTCTGATAGTCCACAGATTACAGAATGCCTCAAGATGTGCATCGGAAACTACTGCTGGTCTTCCAGGGAACGATCAAATCGTAGACTGTTTGAGACATTACTCCCATGGAGGAAAGTGCGCATGGTGACTGTTGTATTCAATCCCGATGCAATTTCTATGTTTCATCAACAGTCTGATAGTCCACAGATTATAGAAGGCCTCTAGATGTGGATCGGAAAGTACTACTGGTCTTCCAGGGAACGATCAAAGCGTAGACTGTTTGAGACATTACTCCCATGGAGGGAAGTGCGAATGTTTACTGTTGTATTCAATCCCGATGCAATTTCTGTGTTTCATCAACACTCTGATAGTCCACAGATTACAGAATGACCCCAGATGTGCATCGGGAACTACTACTGGTCTTCCAGGGAACGATCAGAGCGTAGACTGTTTGAGACATTACTCGCATGGAGGAAAGTTCGCATGGTGACTGTTGTATTCAATCCCGATGCAATTACTGTGTTTTATCAACATTCTGATAGTCCAGTGATTCCAGAATGCCTCCAGATGTGCATCGGAAGCTACTACTGGTCTTCCAGGGAACGATCAAAGCGTAGACTGTTCGAGAGATTACTCCCATGGAGGAAAGTGCGCATGATGACTGTTGTATTCAATCCCGATGCAATTTCTGTGTTTCACCAACACTCTGATAGTCCACAGATTACAGAATGCCTCCATATGTGCATCGGAAACTACTACTGGTCTTCCAGGGAACGATCAAAGGGTAGACTGATTGAGACATTACTCCCATGGAGGAAAGTGCGCATGGTGACTGTTGTATTCAATCTCGATGCAATTTCTGTGTTTCATCTACAGTCTGATAGTCCACAGATTACAGAGAGCCACCAGATGTGCATCAGAAACTACGACTGGTCTTCCAGGGAACGATAAAAGCGTAGACTGTTGGAGACATTACTCCCATGGAGGAAAGTGAGCATGGTGACGGTTGTATTCAATCCCGATGCAATATCTGTGTTTCATCAACACTTCGATGGTCCACAGATTATAGAATACATCCAGATGTGCATCGGAAACAAACACTGGTGTTCCAGGGAACGATAAAGCCGTAGACTGTTAGAGACATTACTCCCTTGGAGGAAAGTGCGCATGGTGACGGTAGTATTCAATCCCGATGCAATATCTATGTTTCATCAACACTCTGATAGTCCACAGATTATAGAATACATCCAGATGTGCATCGGAAACTAACACTGGTGTTCCAGGGAACGATGAAAACGTAGACTGTTTGAGACATTACTAACATGGAGGAATGTGCGGATGGTGACTGTTGTATTCAATTACGATGCAATATCTGTGTTTCATCAACACTTTGAAGGTCCACAGATTACAGAATGCAACCAGATGTACATCGGTAACTACTACTGGTCTTCCAGGGAACGATCAAAGCGTAGACTGCTTGAGACATTACTCCCATGGAGGAAAGTGCGCATGGTGACTGTTGTATTCAACCCCCATGCAATTTCTGTGATTGAACAACACTCTGCTAGTGCAAAGATTACAGAATGCCTCAAGATGTGCATCGGAAACTAATACTGGTCTTCCAGTTAAGGGTCAAAGCGTAGACTGTTTGAGACATTACTCCCATGGAGGAAAGTGCGTATGGTGACTGTTGTATTCAATCCCGATGCAATTTCCATGTTTCATCAACAGTCGGATAGTCCACAGATTATAGAAAGCCTCTAGATGTGCATCGGAAACTACTACTGGTCTTCCAGGGAACGATCAAAGCGTAGACTGTTTGAGACATTACTCCCATGGAGGGAAGTGCGAATGGTGACTGTTGTATTCAATCCCGATGCAATTTCTGTGTTTCAACAACACTCTGATAGTCCACAGATTACAGAATGCCACCAGACGTGCACCGGAAACTACTACTGGTCTTCCAGGGAACGATCAAAGCGTAGACTGTTAGGGACATTACTCAAATGGAGGAAAGTGCGCATGGTGACTGTTGTATTCAATCCCAATGCAATTTCTGTGTTTCATCAACACTCTGATACTCCACAGATTACAGAATGCCTCCATATGTGCATCGGAAACAACTACTGGTCTTCCAGGGAACGATCAAAGCGTAGACTGTTTGAGACATAACTTTCATGGAGGAAAGTGCGCATGGAGACTGATGTATTCAATCTCGATGCAATTTCTGTGTTTCATCAACAGTATGATGTCCACAGATTACAGAGTGCCACCAGATGTACATCGGAAACTACTACTGGTCTTCCAGGGAACGATCAAACCATAGACTGTTTGAGACATTACTCACATGGAGGAAAGTGCGCATGGTGACTGTTGTATTCAATCCCGATGCAATTTCTGTGTTTCATCAACACTCTGATACTCCATAGATTACAGAATATCCCAGATGTGCATCGGAAACTACTACTGGTCTTCCAGGGAACGATCAGAGCGTAGACTGTTTGAGACATTACTCGCATGGAGGAAAGTGCGCATGGTGACTGTTGTATTCAATCCCGATGCAATTTCAGTGATTGAACAACACTCTGCTAGTGTAAAGATTACAGAATGCCTCCAGATGTGCATCGGAACCTACTACTGGTCTTCCAGTTAACGATCAAAGCGTAGACTGTTTGAGACATTACTCCCATGGAGGAAAGTGCGCATGGTGACTTTTGTATTCAATCCCAATGCAATATCTGTGTTTCATCAACACTCCGATAGTCCAAAGCTTACAGAATGCCACCAGATGTGCATCGGAAACTACTACTGGTCTTCCAGGGAACGATCAAAACGTAGACTCTTTGAGAAATTACTCCCGTGGAGGGAAGTGCGCATGATTACTGTTGTATTCAATCCCGATGCAATTTCTGTGATTGAACAACACTCTGCTAGTGTAAAGATTACAGAATGCCTCCAGATGTGCATCGGAACCTACTACTGGTCTTCCAGTTAACGATCAAAGCGTAGACTGTTTGAGACATTACTCCCATGGAGGAAAGTGCGCATGGTGACTTTTGTATTCAATCCCAATGCAATATCTGTGTTTCATCAACACTCCGATAGTCCAAAGCTTACAGAATGCCACCAGATGTGCCTCGGAAACTACTACTGGTCTTCCAGGGAACGATCAAAGCGTAAACTGTTTGAGACATTAATTTTATGGAGGAAAGTGCGCATGGTAACTGTTGTATTCAATCCCGATGCAATTTCTGTGTTTCATCAACACTCTGATAGTCCACAGATTACAGATTGCCTCAAGATGTGCATCGGAAACTACTGCTGGTCTTCCAGGGAACGATCAAAGCGTAGACTGTTTGCGACATTACTCCCATGGAGGAAAGTGCGCATGGTGACTGTTGTATTCAATCCCGATGCAATTTCTATGTTTCATCAACAGTCTGATAGTCCACAGATTATAGAAGGCCTCTAGATGTGCATCGGAAACTACTACTGGTCTTCCAGGGAACGATCAAAGCGTAGACTGTTTGAGACATTACTCCCATGGAGGGAAGTGCGAATGGTTACTGTTGTATTCAATCCCGATGCAATTTCTGTGTTTCATCAACACTCTGATAGTCCACAGATTACAGAATGATCCCAGATGTGCATCGGAAACTACTACTGGTCTTCCAGGGAACGATCAGAGCGGAGACTGATTGAGACATTACTCGCATGGAGGAAAGTGCGCATGGTGACTGTTGTATTCAATCCCGATGCAATTTCTGTGATTGAACAACACTCTGCTAGTGTAAAGATTACAGAATGCCTCCAGATGTGCATCGGAACCTACTACTGGTCTTCCAGTTAACGATCAAAGCGTAGACTGTTTGAGACATTACTCCCATGGAGGAAAGTGCGCATGGTGACTTTGTATTCAATCCCAATGCAATATCTGTGTTTCATCAACACTCCGATAGTCCAAAGCTTACAGAATGCCACCAGATGTGCATCGGAAACTACTACTGGTCTTCCAGGGAACGATCAAAACGTAGACTCTTTGAGACATTACTCCCGTGGAGGGAAGTGCGCATGATTACTGTTGTATTCAATCCCGATGCAAGTTGTGTGTTTCATCAACACTCTGATAGTCCACAGATGACAGAATGCCTCCAGATGTGCTTCGGAAACTACTACTGGTCTTCCAGGGAACGATCAAAGCGTAGACTGTTTGAGACATTACTTTTATGGAGGAAAGTGCGCATGGTAACTGTTGTATTCAATCCCGTTGCAATTTCTGTGTTTCATCAACACTCTGATAGTTCACAGATTACAGAATGCCTCAAGATGTGCATCGGAAACTACTGCTGGTCTTCCAGGGAACGATCAAAGCGTAGACTGTTTGAGACATTACTCCCATGGAGGAAAGTGCGCATGGTGACTGTTGTATTCAATCCCGATGCAATTTCTATGTTTCATCAACAGTCTGATAGTCCACAGATTCCAGAATGCCTCCAGATGTGCATCGGAAGCTACTACTGGTCTTCCAGGGAACGATCAAAGCGTAGACTGTTTGAGACATTACTCCCGTGGAGGAAAGTGCGCATGATGACTGTTGTATTCAATCCCGATACAATTTCTGTGTGTCATCAACACTCTGATAGTCCACAGATTACAGAGTGCCTCCAATTGTGCATCGGAAACTACTACTGGTCTTCCAGGGAACGTTCAAAGCGTAGACTGTTTGAGACATTACTCCCATGGAGGCAGGTGCGCATGATGACTGTTGTATTCAATCCCGATGCAATTTCTGTGTTTCATCAACACTCTGATAGTCCACAGATGACAGAATGCCTCCAGATGTGCTGCGGAAACTACTACTGGTCTTCCAGGGAACGTTCAAAGCGTAGACTGTTTGAGACATTACTTTTATGGAGGAAACTTCGCATGGTAACTGTTGTATTCAATCCCGATGCAATTTCTGTGTTTCATCAACACTCTGATAGTCCACAGATTACAGAATGCCTCAAGATGTGCATCGGAAACTACTACTGGTCTTCCAGGGAACGATCAAAGCGTAGACTGTTTGAGACATTACTCCCATGGAGGAAAGTGCGCATGGTGACTGTTGTATTCAATCCCGATGCAATATCTATGTTTCATCAACACTCCGATAGTCCAAAGCTTACAGAATGCCACCAGATGTGCATCGGAAACTACTACTGGTCTTCCAGGGAACGATCAAAACGTAGACTCTTTGAGACATTACTCCCGTGGAGGAAAGTGCGCATGATGACTGTTGTATTCAATCCCGATGCTGTTTCTGTGTTTCATCAACACTCTGATAGTCCACAGATGACAGAATGCCTCCAGATTTGCTTCGGAAAGTACTACTGGTCTTCCAGGGAACGATCAAAGCGTAGAATGTTTGAGACATTACTTTTATGGAGGAAAGTGCGCATGGTAACTGTTGTATTCAATCCCGATGCAATTTCTGTGTTTCATCAACACTCTGATAGTCCACAGATTACAGACTGCCTCAAGATGTGCATCGGAAACTACTGCTGGTCTTCCAGGGAACGATCAAAGCGTAGACTGTTTGAGACATTACTCCCATGGAAGAAAGTGCGCATGGTGACTGTTGTATTCAATCCCGATGCAATTTCTATGTTTCATCAACAGTCTGATAGTCCACAGATTATAGAAGGCCTCTAGATGTGCATCGGAAACTACTACTGGTCTTCCAGGGAACGATCAAAGCGTAGAATGTTTGAGACATTACTCCCATGGAGGGAAGTGCGAATGGTTACTGTTGTATTCAATCCCGATGCAATTTCTGTGTTTCATCAACACTCTGATAGTCCACAGATTCCAGAATGTCTCCAGATGTGCATCGGAAGCTACTACTGGTCTTCCAGGGAACGATCAAAGTTTAGACTGTTCGAGAGACTACTCCCATGGAGGAAAGTGCGCATAATGACTTTTGTATTCAATCCCGATGCAATTTCTGTGTTTCATCAACACTCTGATAGTCCACAGATTACAGAATGCCACCACACTTGCATCGGAAACTACTACTGGTCTTCCAGGGAACGATCAAAACGTAGACTGTTTGAGACATTACTCCCATGGAGGAAAGTGCGCACGATGACTGTTGTATTTAATCCCGATGCAATTTCTGTGTTTCATCAACACTCTGATAGTCCACAGATTACAGAATGCCTCCAGATGTGCATCGGAAACTACCACTGGTCTTCCAGGGAACGAGCAAAGCGTAGACTGTTACAGACATTACTCAAATGGAGGGAAGTGCGCATGGTGACTGTTGTATTCAATCCCAATGCAATTTCTGTGTTTCATCAACACTCTGATAGTCCACAGATTACAGAATGCCTCCAAATGTGCATCGGAAACTAATACAGGTCTTCCAGGGAACGATCAAAGCGTAGACTGTTAGAGACATTACTCAAATGGAGGAAAGTGCGCATGGTAACTGTTGTATTCAATCCCGTTGCAATTTCTGTGTTTCATCAACACTCTGATAGTTCACAGATTACAGAATGCCTCAAGATGTGCATCGGAAACTACTGCTGGTCTTCCAGGGAACGATCAAAGCGTAGACTGTTTGAGACATTACTCCCATGGAGGAAAGTGCGCATGGTGACTGTTGTATTCAATCCCTATGCAATTTCTATGTTTCATCAACAGTCTGATAGTCCACAGATTCCAGAATGCCTCCAGATGTGCATCGGAAGCTACTACTGGTCTTCCAGGGAACGATCAAAGCGTAGACTGTTTGAGACATTACTCCCGTGGAGGAAAGTGCGCATGATGACTGTTGTATTCAATCCCGATACAATTTCTGTGTTTCATCAACACTCTGATAGTCCACAGATTAGAGAGTGCCTCCAATTGTGCATCGGAAACTACTACTGGTCTTCCAGGGAACGTTCAAAGCGTAGACTGTTTGAGACATTACTCCCATGGAGGCAGGTGCGCATGATGACTGTTGTATTCAATCCCGATGCAATTTCTGTGTTTCATCAACACTCTGATAGTCCACAGATGACAGAATGCCTCCAGATGTGCTGCGGAAACTACTACTGGTCTTCCAGGGAACGTTCAAAGCGTAGACTGTTTGAGACATTACTTTTATGGAGGAAACTTCGCATGGTAACTGTTGTATTCAATCCCGATGCAATTTCTGTGTTTCATCAACACTCTGATAGTCCACAGATTACAGAATGCCTCAAGATGTGCATCGGAAACTACTACTGGTCTTCCAGGGAACGATCAAAGCGTAGACTGTTTGAGACATTACTCCCATGGAGGAAAGTGCGCATGGTGACTGTTGTATTCAATCCCGATGCAATATCTATGTTTCATCAACACTCCGATAGTCCAAAGCTTACAGAATGCCACCAGATGTGCATCGGAAACTACTACTGGTCTTCCAGGGAACGATCAAAACGTAGACTCTTTGAGACATTACTCCCGTGGAGGAAAGTGCGCATGATGACTGTTGTATTCAATCCCGATGCTGTTTCTGTGTTTCATCAACACTCTGATAGTCCACAGATGACAGAATGCCTCCAGATGTGCTTCGGAAACTACTACTGGTCTTCCAGGGAACGATCAAAGCGTAGAATGTTTGAGACATTACTTTTATGGAGGAAAGTGCGCATGGTAACTGTTGTATTCAATCCCGATGCAATTTCTGTGTTTCATCAACACTCTGATAGTCCACAGATTACAGACTGCCTCAAGATGTGCATCGGAAACTACTGCTGGTCTTCCAGGGAACGATCAAAGCGTAGACTGTTTGAGACATTACTCCCATGGAAGAAAGTGCGCATGGTGACTGTTGTATTCAATCCCGATGCAATTTCTATGTTTCATCAACAGTCTGATAGTCCACAGATTATAGAAGGCCTCTAGATGTGCATCGGAAACTACTACTGGTCTTCCAGGGAACGATCAAAGCGTAGAATGTTTGAGACATTACTCCCATGGAGGGAAGTGCGAATGGTTACTGTTGTATTCAATCCCGATGCAATTTCTGTGTTTCATCAACACTCTGATAGTCCACAGATTACAGAATGACCCCAGATGTGCATTGTGAACTACTACTGGTCTTCCAGGGAACGATCAGAGCGCAGACTCTTTGAGACATTACTCGCATGGAGGAAAGTGCGCATGGTGACTGTTGTATTCAATCCCGACGCAATTTCTGTGTTTTATCAACAGTCTGATAGTCCACAGATTCCAGAATGTCTCCAGATGTGCATCGGAAGCTACTACTGGTCTTCCAGGGAACGATCAAAGTTTAGACTGTTCGAGAGACTACTCCCATGGAGGAAAGTGCGCATAATGACTTTTGTATTCAATCCCGATGCAATTTCTGTGTTTCATCAACACTCTGATAGTCCACAGATTACAGAATGCCACCACACTTGCATCGGAAACTACTACTGGTCTTCCAGGGAACGATCAAAACGTAGACTGTTTGAGACATTACTCCCATGGAGGAAAGTGCGCACGATGACTGTTGTATTCAATCCCGATGCAATTTCTGTGTTTCATCAACACTCTGATAGTCCACAGATTACAGAATGCCTCCAGATGTGCATCGGAAACTACCACTGGTCTTCCAGGGAACGAGCAAAGCGTAGACTGTTACAGACATTACTCAAATGGAGGGAAGTGCGCATGGTGACTGTTGTATTCAATCCCAATGCAATTTCTGTGTTTCATCAACACTCTGATAGTCCACAGATTACAGAATGCCTCCAAATGTGCATCGGAAACTAATACAGGTCTTCCAGGGAACGATCAAAGCGTAGACTGTTAGAGACATTACTCAAATGGAGGAAAGGGCGCATGGTGACTGTTGTATTCAATCCCGATGCAATTACTGTGCTTCATCAACACTCTGATAGTCCACAGATTACAGAATGCCTCCAGATGTGCATCGGAAACTACTACTGGTCTTCCAGGGAAAGATCAAATCGTAGACTGTTAGAGACATTACTCAAATGGAGGAAAGTGCGCATGGTGACTCTTGTATTCAATCCCGATGCAATTTCTGTGTTTCATCAACACTTAGAAGGTCCACAGATTACAGAATGCAACCAGATGTGCATCGGTAACTACTACTGGTCTTCCAGGGAGCGCTCAAAGCGTAGACTGCATCAGACATTACTCCCATGGAGGAAACTGCGCATGGTGACTTGTATTCAATCGCGATGCAATTTCTGTGTTTCATCAACAGTCTGATAGTCCACAGATTACAGTAAGCCTCCAGATGTGCATCGGAAACTACTACTGGTCTTCCAGGCAACGATCAAAGCGTAGACTGTTTGAGGCATTACTCCCATGGAGGAAGGTGCGCATGATGACCGTTGTATTCAATCCCGATGCAGTTTCTGTGTTTCATCAACACTCTGATAGTCCACAGATGACAGAATGCCTCCAGATGTGCTGCGGAAACTACTACTGGTCTTCCAGGGAACGATCAAAGCGTAGAATGTTTGAGACATTACTTTTATGGAGGAAACTTCGCATGGTAACTGTTGTATTCAATCCCGATGCAATTTCTGTGTTTCATCAACACTCTGATAGTCCACAGATTACAGAATGCCTCCAAATGTGCATCGGAAACTACTACTGGTCTTCCAGGGAACGATCAAAGCGTAGACTGTTAGAGACATTACTCAACTGGAGGAAAGGGCGCATGGTGACTGTTGTATTCATACCCGATGCAATTACTGTGTTTCATCAACAATCTGATAGTCCACAGATTACAGAATGCCTCCAGATGTGCATCGGAAACTACTTCTGGTCTTCCAGGGAAAGATCAAAGCGTAGACTGTTTGAGACATTACTCCCGTGGAGGAAAGTGCGCATGATGACTGTTGTATTCAATCCCGATGCAATTTCTGTGTTTCATCAACACTCTGATAGTCCACAGATTACAGAATGCCTCCAAATGTGCATCGGAAACTACTACTGGTCTTCCAGGGAGCGATCAAAGCGTAGACTGCATCAGACATTACTCCCATGGAGGAAACTGCGCATGGTGACTTGTATTCAATCGCGATGCAATTTCTGTGTTTCATCAACAGTCTGATAGTCCACAGATTACAGTAAGCCTCCAGATGTGCATCGGAAACTACTACTGGTCTTTTAGGCAACGATCAAAGCGTAGACTGTTTGAGACATTACTCCCATGGAGGAAGGTGCGCATGATGACTGTTGTATTCAATCCCGATGCAATTTATGTGTTTCATCAACACTCTGATAGTCCACAGATGACAGAATGCCTCCAGATGTGCTGCGGAAACTACTACTGGTCTTCCAGGGAACGATCAAAGCGTAGAATGTTTGAGACATTACTTTTATGGAGGAAACTTCGCATGGTAACTGTTGTATTCAATCCCGTTGCAATTTCTGTGTTTCATCAACACTCTGATAGTCCACAGATTACAGAATGCCTCAAGATGTGCATCGGAAACTACTGCTGGTCTTCCAGGGAACGATCAAAGCGTAGACTGTTTGAGACATTACTCCCATGGAGGAAAGTGCCCATGGTGACTGTTGTATTCAATCCCGATGCAGTTTCTATGTTTCATCAACAGTCTGATACTCCACAGATTATAGAAAGATTCTAGATGTGCATCGGAAACTACTACTGGTCTTCCAGGGAACGATCAAAGCGTAGACTGTTTGAGACATTACTTTTATGGAGGAAAGTGCGCATGGTAACTGTTGTATTCAATCCCGATGCAATTTCTGTGTTTCATCAACACTCTGATAGTCCACAGATTACAGATGGCCTCAAGATGTGCATCGGAAACTACTGCTGGTCTTCCAGGGAACGATCAAAGCGTAGACTGTTTGAGACATTACTCCCATGGAGGAAAGTGCGCATGGTGACTGTTGTATTCAATCCCGATGCAATTTCTATGTTTCATCAACAGTCTGATAGTCCACAGATTATAGAAGGCCACTAGATGTTCATCGGAAACTACTACTGGTCTTCCAGGGAACGATCAGAGCGTAGACTGTTTGAGACATTACTCGCATGGAGGAAAGTGCGCATGGTGACTGTTGTATTCAATCCCGATGCAATTTCTGTGATTGAACAACACTCTGCTAGTGTAAAGATTACAGAATGCCTCCAGATGTGCATCGGAACCTACTACTGGTCTTCCAGGGAACGATCAGAGCGTAGACTGTTTGAGACATTACTCGCATGGAGGAAAGTGCGCATGGTGACTGTTGTATTCAATCCCGACGCAATTTCTGTGTTTTATCATCAGTCTGATAGTCCACAGATTCCAGAATGCCTCCAGATGTGCATCGGAAACTACTACTGGTCTTCCAGGGAACGATCAAAGCGTAGACTGTTCGAGACATTACTCCCATGGAGGAAAGTGCGCATAATGACTGTTGTATTCAATCCCGATGCAATTTCTGTGTTTCATCAACACTCTGATAGTCCACAGATTACAGAATGCCACCAGACTTGCATCGGAAACTACTACTGGTCTTCCAGGGAACGATCAAAACGTAGACTGTTTGAGACATTACTCGCATGGAGGAAAGTGCGCATGGTGAATATTGTATTCAATCCCGACGCAATTTCTGTGTTTTATCAACAGTCTGATAGTCCTCAGATTCCAGAATGCCTCCAGATGTGCATCGGAAGCTACTACTGGTCTTCCAGGGAACGATCAAAGCGTAGACTGTTTGAGACATTACTCCCATTGAGGAAAGTGCGCATAATGACTGTTGTATTCAATCCCGATGCAATTTCTGTGTTTCATCAACACTCTGATAGTCCACAGATTACAGAATGCCACCAGACGTGCATCGGAAACTACTACTGGTCTTCCAGGGAAAGATCAAAGCGTACACTGTTTGAGACATTACTCCCGTGGAGTTAAGTGCGCATGATGACTGTTGTATTCAATCCCGATGCAATTTCTGTGTTTCATCAACACTCTGATAGTCCATAGATAACAGAATGCCTCCAGATGTGCATCGGAAACTACTACTGGTCTTCCAGGGAACGATCAAAGCGTAGACTGTTAGATACATTACTCAAATGGAGGAAAGTGCGCATGGTGACTGTTGTATTCAATCCCGATGCAATTTCTGTGTTTCATCAACACTCTGATAGTCCACAGATTACAGAATGCCTCCATATGTGCATCGGAAACTACTACTGGTCTTCCAGGGAACGATCAAAGCGTAGACTGTTTGAGACATTACTCCCATGGAGGAAAGTGCGCATGGTGACTGTTGTATTCAATCCCGATGCAGTTTCTGTGATTGAACAACACTCTGCTAGTGTAAAGATTATAGAACGCCTCCAGATGTGCATCGGAACCTACTACTGGTCTTCCAGTTAACTATCAAAGCGTAGACTGTTTGAGACATTACTCCCATGGAGGAAAGTGCGCATGGTGACTTTTGTATTCAATACCGATGCAATATCTATGTTTTATCAACACTCCGATAGTCCAAAGCTTACAGAATGCCACCAGATGTGCATCGGAAACTACTACAGGTCTTCCAGGGAACGATCAAAACGTAGACTCTTTGAGACATTACTCCCGTGGAGGAAAGTGCGCATGATGACTGTTGTATTCAATCCCGATGCTGTTTCTGTGTTTCATCAACACTCTGATAGTCCACAGATGACAGAATGCCTCCAGATGTGCTTCGGAAACTACTACTGGTCTTCCAGGGAACGATCAAAGCGTAGACTGTTTGAGACATTACTTTTATGGAGGAAAGTGCGCATGGTAACTGTTGTATTCAATCCCGATGCAATTTCTGTGTTTCATCAACACTCTGATAGTCCACAGATTACAGGTGGCCTCAAGATGTGCATCGGAAACTACTGCTGGTCTTCCAGGGAACGATCAAAGCGTAGACTGTTTGAGACATTACTCCCATGGAGGAAAGTGCGCATGGTGACTGTTGTATTCAATCCCGATGCAATTTCTATGTTTCATCAACAGTCTGATAGTCCACAGATTATAGAAGGCCACTAGATGTGCATCGGAAACTACTACTGGTCTTTCAGGGAACGATCAGAGCGTAGACTGTTTGAGACATTACTCGCATGGAGGAAAGTGCGCATGGTGACTGTTGTATTCAAACCCGACGCAATTTCTGTGTTTTACCAACAGTCTGATAGTCCACAGATTCCAGAATGCCTCCAGATGTGCATCGGAAGCTACTACTGGTCTTCCAGGGAACGATCAAAGCGTAGACTGTTCGAGACATTACTCCCATGGAGGAAAGTGCGCATAATGACTGTTGTATTCAATCACGATGCAATTTCTGTGTTTCATCAACACTCTGATAGTCCGCAGATTACAGAATGCCACCAGACTTGCATCGGAAACTACTACTGGTCTTCCAGGGGACGATCAAAACGTAGACTGTTTGAGACTTTACTCCCGTGGAGGAAAGTGCGCATGATGACTGTTGTATTCAATCCCGATGCAATTTCTGTGTTTCATCAACACTCTGATAGTCCACAGATTACAGAATGCCTCCAGATGTGCATCGGAAACTACTACTGGTCTTCCAGGGAACGATCAAAGCGTAGACTGTTCCAGACATT
>NW_026063041.1:0-34596 GCF_023897955.1 Schistocerca gregaria | reverse complement strand
AATTATTATTAGCATTATACAAAAAGTGACTGCGGTATCCCTGCAGACATTAAGCCTTTTTTGCAAATTATCGTACCGTTTGAGTGGCTGTGATCACAAAAATCGTTTCTGAAAATCATTCACAAACTAATGTCCTACTAACCGACAGGTCAGTATTTGAGCTCATTACAAACACATTACTATTCCTTCGATTCACGCTTTGTAACCACTTTTTTCCGCTTCTTTTTTCATATACTAACCTAAGCAATGCGATGCTCAAGCTACCGAAACAAACCCAAGACAAAAAGAGAAACTGCACTCCTGGAAATTGAAATAAGAACACCGTGAATTAATTGTCCCAGGAAGGGGAAACTTTATTGACACATTCCTGGGGTCAGATACATCACATGATCACACAGAACCACAGGCACATAGACACAGGCAAACAGAGCATGCACAATGTCGGCACTAGTACAGTGTATATCCACCTTTCGCAGCAATGCAGGCTGCTATTCTCCCATGGAGACGATCGTAGAAATGCTGGATGTAGTCCTGTGGAACGGCTTGCCATGCCATTTCCACCTGGCGCCTCAGTTGGACCAGCGTTCGTGCTGGACGTGCAGACCGCGTGAGACGACGCTTCATCCAGTCCCAAACATGCTCAATAGGGGACAGATCCGGAGATCTTGCTGGCCAGGGTAGTTGACTTACACCTTCTAGAGCACGTTGGGTGGCACGGGATACATGCGGACGTGCATTGTCCTGTTGGAACAGCAAGTTCCCTTGCCGGTCTAGGAATGGTAGAACGATGGGTTCGATGACGGTTAGGATGTACCGTGCACTATTCAGTGTCCCCTCTACGATCACCAGAGGTGTACGGCCAGTCTAGGAGATCGCTCCCCACACCATGATGCCGGGTGTTGGCCCTGTGTGCCTCGGTCGTATGCAGTCCTGATTGTGGCGCTCACCTGCACGGCGCCAAACACGCATACGACCATCATTGGCACCAAGGCAGAAGCGACTCTCATCGCTGAAGACGACACGTCTCCATTCGTCCCTCCATTCACGCCTGTAGCGACACCACTGGAGGCGGGCTGCACGATGTTGGGGCGTGAGCGGAAGACGGCCTAATGGTGTGCGGGACCGTGGCCCAGCTTCATGGAGACGGTTGCGAATGGTCCTCGCCGATACCCCAGGAGCAACAGTGTCCCTAATTTGCTGGGAAGTGGCGGTGCGGTCCCCTACGGCACTGCGCAGGATCCTACGGTCTTGGCGTGCATCCGTGCGTTGCTGCGGTCCGGTCCCAGGTCGACGGACACGTGCACCTTCCGCCGACCACTGGCGACAACATCGATGTACTGTGGAGACCTCACGCCCCACGTGTTGGGCAATTCGGCGGTACGTCCACCCGGCCTCCCGCATGCCCACTATACGCCCTCGCTCAAAGTCCGTCAACTGCACATACGGTTCACGTCCACGCTGTCGCGGCATGCTACCAGTGTTAAAGACTGCGATGGAGCTCCGTATGCCACATCAAACTGGCTGACACTGACGGCGGCGGTGCACAAATGCTGCGCAGCTAGCGCCATTCGACGGCCAACACCGCGGTTCCTGGTGTGTCCGCTGTGCCGTGCGTGTGATCATTGCTTGTACAGCCCTGTCGCAGTGTCCGGAGCAAGTATGGTGGGTCTGACACACCGGTGTCAATGTGTTCTTTTTTCCATTTCCAGGAGTGTATATTCATACCATTGCTACATTTAATTAAAATGGCATTAGTTCTCTTGTCCACCTCCTTGTTCTCTTCCATCCCTGTTCCAACTTTCCTCTCAACTCCGTTCATGGCATGGCGCCAAGCAAATCGGGGTGTAGAGAACTTAGCAATTACTGAACCTGCAACTCACGAGAAGAGGAAAAGAACACATTTCATTAACATACGACATCACTTGATGTACAACAGTCAATACTAGACGATTTTCCTGATCTAAGCCCCTTCATTTACGTACTAGTGCGTCATTATCTCGAGTTCTCCTGTTCCTATACTCCCTTGCTTAGATCTTTACATCACTTAGTTAACAGCAACTCCTTTATGTGCTTCTCGTCACTACTACTCAGTGTTTCTTCGTTGTTAAGATTTATTCTCTATTGGTTCCATTCTGATCCACATAGTGGCCGCCCACAGAAAGTTACTTGAAAAAAAAAAATAAGGAAATATTAGAATGATTACTGCAGGACCTTTAACCCTATCTCGTCTTGTATTTGGTTACAAACTGTTAGTTTCTTACTTCTGTTACGGCACAGATTAGCAAGGGGAAGAAAATAAAATCAATTATTAAAACTCGTACACATTGCGACAAACGAATTCAAGTCATACCAGACACAGAGGGGAAACAGGAATCGAGCCAGTATGTCGTAATTTGTTGTCGACCTGGCCCACTTGGGACACTGTCTACTTGCTGTTGATTGCGAATCCTTACGCTGTAGACTGAGACAGAAAACAAAATGAAGAGAGACAAGAATATTCGTTAGCTCATGAGACTCTGTTTCTCTGATGAGGGCACACAGCGAAGGATAGACTGACTTAACAGGCTGTTGACTGCTCAGTGTCGCACAATGACGAGGACGCGCTCGGTCATTACGAACCGGGCCTCCTGTCACAGACTCGAGCTAGGTACTCCAGCCCTCCAGCTAACGTCTTGAGTTGATGACTGGAAGTGATGGCATTCACAGTGATAGATTCACTACAGCATGGTAATCGTGGAATCGAGTGCTGTCTCCTACATGCTCCAGCACAGTCTATGTACCAGCCGGAGATGTAATGAAGATGATGGCCTCCATGGTGATCGTCGTCTGCCATCTACTGATGGAGAAACTGAGTGTTTCCCGACAACGCCACATCACAGAGTTTGCACTCAACATGCGAGAACGCCTTTCGGAGGATGAAGCATTCCTCAAGCGAGTTTGTTTCATGTTTCTGGAACATTAAACGGACACAATGTGACCATCTGGGAGTCTGAACGCCCCCATGTGGCTAGGGAGCTTCACCGGGATAGTCCAAAAGTGAATGTGCGGTGTGGAATCATATGGAACCGAATAATTGGTCTATTTTTCTTCAACGAGTCAACAATTACTGCAGATGTTGACCTCGATCTTCTGACAGAATATGTAGCTCCACAATTGATTGACTTGCACCATCTTGCTGGAAAATGATAGTTGGTTGTAACACCACTTTTGCGACTGCATGTTCGTCTGTTCTTTAATGAAACATTTCCAGGCAGATGGAATGAGAGGAATGGGCCAATTCCTTGGCCCCCGAGTTCACCAGATATCACTCCGTTAGACATTTTTATGGGTATGTAGAAGATATCGTGTATCAAACACAGATACAGGACATTGCTGACTTGAAGCAAAGGGTTCGTAATGCCATTGCCACCATTGATGACACTATGCTGAAGTGAAAATGGCAAGAACTCGAGTATCGTCTTGATGTGCTTCGTGCAACTAAGGTGATCATATACAGGTTGTAATATTATTGGGATTTCCGTAGTATGAAAGCTGCGAGTACCCTTGGAAAGGCATTCACCTATCTGCATATTAAATGATCACTTTATGAGATGAGACCTATTCTTTGAAAGACATTTGTTTTATATATTTTACGTAATTGTAAAGATGCGCATTTAGAGCGGACGCTAATACATCGATTGCGCAGTCAAAGCAACATTTTAACAGAAGCTGAACTGACGTTCCGCTTCGATGTAAATCAAAGACGACAGTAAAAAATCTTTTGTAGATCTTCAGATTTCTTAATGTACTTCTGCTTGTAATGTGGAAACGTAAAGAAGGTCGACTTTCAGATAGAAAAGTGAGCGGTCTTTCCAGCGTGCAGACAACATTATTAATTAATAAAATTCAAGTAATTTATGTTAGAAACTGTAAATCGGCAAGTTATTGTTATGAAGGTGTTGAACAGTGCAAGAATTGTCTTTCACGAAGGAGAGTAGTAATGACTGTAATTTGTGACAAAAACGTGAACCAAGGAGACAGCACAGGGCAGGCTGAAACCTGATCGCAGCATACAGTTAGAAAAGTACTTACTTATGTTACATTGTCTATAAATAAGCTCTAATTGCTTGTGAGAATTGTTTGAATATATTTAGTGTTTACCAGATTTCTTACTCTATTCTTCTCCTTTATACTTTTTAAACTCCATGCCATATTATTTTTATTCATGTCAAACAGCCTTTACTACAGCAGAGAATACTGCGGCATCCTGGTCGTGTACAGAAGGCCGCTCCTTGTCTTCTATACAACTCATAGCTGCCCCATTTATTAATGATTTCATTTGCAAATGCAATAATTTTTTTACTGTTCATTGTTAAAGGTCCCTTAGAAAATTATAAAATTCATGCTGATTACGTAAAGAAATGCGGGACGTTCTTTTCCAAATAATAGGAGGCTAGTTTTTGATTGCGCAAAGACGTCTGACAACGGTCAGGAGCCGACCAGAAGACGGACGTCTTCGACCGCTTTCGTGTCTCCTATGGCAAAGCTGTGCCAAACTGGAAACACGACATTCTAGTATGAAACACAAATATATTTAAATTCTTTCAATTTAAATCTAACCTAATTTTTTATCGTACTAGAAGGTCTATTAAACACTGTCAAAAAACTTTTATAAACACTGATTACAATAAAAGAAATGTCAAAATATTTCAACAACTACCGTTGTAATAAAATTTTGAAGCTGTAAAGGGACTTTGTAAACGATAGCCTTTTTGTACGTAATACAGGGTGTCCATAATCTAGTTCTTAACAAATGGGGACAATTACGTTAGTAATTTTTGTTTCAAGATGGACAGCTGTTGTATCTCACACAGTTCCTAACGTCTGCTTTGACATAAGTGAAGCATCAAGGATTTATCAAATTGCATGTAGGAAAGGAAAAGTCAATAAGGCACGTATAATATGAAATATGCGTAGGAACTGTAACTTAGGCTTTAACTGTAACTATGTTGTCTATACCTGATTTTATCATAAACTGTCGCTACTTTGGCCAGTGTGGACGGAAAACTGTTTACCGTATGGGTACTGCAACACATGTTGCAGTTTTAGCATAGCGAGGGTGGTAGCCGTCATCCCACCTTACGCGTCTCGGGTAGCAGTAGAGCAATCTCTATTGCGGTTCCGAATTCAGGCAGATGGTCCTCACACTGAACAAAGTTTGTACCTAGAGCGTGAAGCATGGTACGCAATTAACAAATATTTACCTCTCATGTGGAAATTAAGATGTGTTTCTTTCTATGGTTTATTCTTCTTTCTCTCCCGCATACCCTTACAAATGTTTAACGAAGTTCCACGGTCGTACGATCACTCGTTTTCCACGGGGGCCTGTCAACTTGCGAAAGGTTAATTATAACCACCCTGTAGTTTGTTGGAGGGCAGATAGCGGAATCAAGGGATAAAATGAGTTTTAATTTTTGTTTATTCTGTTATTGCATTAGAAGCTATGGAAACAGCAGTGATACTTCTGTGACGAAATCCTCATATGTTGCAAAAGTATGTATGTATGTGTGTATGTTCCACATCTCTTAAAACTACTGGACCGATTTCAATCAAACGTGGTTGACGTATCTGAGAAGTGGTCCTTAGCCCTACAGCGATTGTTGCCTGACAATAACAAAGTCCAGGAGATATCATGGTATAAAGACCGAGGTGCGCGAAAAACTGCCGCGTTATGCATGACGTTTAAATTTATTAAGTCTGCGCTACTAATTTCGTTCGCAATAAATTTCGCTGACAATGTCCACATAAGACACCAAAGGCAGCTAGAAAATATCATGGTACCACACAAAGTTTACACTACGAATACAGTATTTTTTGTTTTCGTTTTAATAGAAAATTGGCAATTTGAATACCCAGGAAACGTCGGGTTTTCCACCTACTTATAAATGAATGTCGTATGACATTGTTGATTCCCGCGCAGAGTGGCCAAGCGGTTTGAGGGTTTATGTCACGGACTACGCAGCCTCTCCTGCCAGAGGTTCGAGTCCTCCCTCTGGCATGGGTGTGTGTGTGTTGTTCGTAGCATAGGTTAGTTTCAGTAGTGTGTAAGTATAGGGACCGATGACCTAAGCAGTTTGGCCCCTTAAGAATTCACACACATTTGAACATTGTTGAGTGTGATATCCTACAGGGTGAATTTAATGTTCAGTCTGTGTCAGTGATCTCGGCTATGGAGGTGCGTACTTCTGGAGGAAGGGGGAAGGAGATTAGTGTTCAAAGACAACGAGGGTATTAAGAGACGGATCACAGGTTCGGATTAGGGAAGTATGGGGAAGGAAATCGGCCGTGCCCTTTGTCAAAGGAACCATACCGGCATTTGCCTGAAGCGTTGTAGGGAAATCACGGAAAAGCTAAATGAAGATGGACGGATGTGGATTTGCCCCGTCGTAATCCTGAATGCGAGTGCATTGGGCTAACCACCCCGCCAACTTACATGGTGTGGGTACTTCTGTGATACAGTTACCTTGTCCGTAACTTCGAGAACGGGCAGTGTTTCTTTAATTTTTTGTCTTCTGTATTTCTTACACAGGCTAAAGCAAAATTAAAAATATGTCATCCCCAGGAGACATCACAGTAATACAGTGTAACATCGTCTCTCGCCCTGATAAGTCTCACTTTGGCAAGGAACAAAGCCGACAAGTTTCAACGCGTTTATGATTAGATCTTGTAGAGCTACCAAACAGAGAGAATGTTGATTCTTATCTTTGACTCGTTATTGCCAATGGGGTCACAATCGGGTTATTTAGAAGACCAGCCATGATGCAGTAGGATGCCTCAGTGTTCCTGAAACCAGGAATGTATGCATGCAGTCCTGTGCATTATCGTTCTGGAAGGCGGAAGTGTCCACAGCATGCTAATCGTGAAGATATAAAAGAAGGGAAACGTATGTCAGCCGTGCACGGCTCGTGTTCATGCCATTTATTGTTTGTCATCTTCTATTACGGTACTGCCGCCTCGTTTTCTTATTCCATTTACTGGCGTCACGAACTTCCTTCCTTACTTGCCCATGAGTGGCAGCAGCAGCGCGTATCGATAACTGCCCTGTCATACCATCCCTGAAGCGACCGATAGTATTTCTGGGTCGTCGTGTGTCTGGTAGGCAGTTCGAGACGGACCAGCAGTGCAGTCGGGGACAGAGCCCCAGTGAGGTCGGCACAGGCATTAACAGCGGGGTCGACCGTTGGCTGGTCGTCTGGTCGGTCGTCTCATCAACGACGTGTATTTGGGTCGGTTACTTCCTGTGCTGAGACGTCGTTTGTGTTACCTCCATGGTGGGGTCAGAGCCAATGTCTCTGGGAGGTCGCCCGTCTGAAGGAAGAAAGTCAGCTGAAGATGCACCAGCAGTGCAATCGCGACGGAGCAGCAGTTGTGGACGAACCAGCAGTCCAGTCGGTCGGTTGGCGTGGAGCAGCAAGCAAGCCCCCTTTCGCGTGGAGTTGGGCTGGAGCCGCTGGCGGCGTACACGCGCATTTGGAGTGTGAGGTGCTGCTTGCGAGTGCTACGAAGTTCGTCGCCCACCGATCTTGGACATAAAAGTTGAGTCCTCAACGTACTATCGAGCCTCAACTGGTTACATTTCTTCGTTTGATCCTGGTTGTTGCTTTTGGGACATTCTCACGAGCAACAACGTGTGTGTATTTAAGTCGGCTAAGATTCCAGCCGTCTTCCTGTGGAATTTAACTTAGTTTATTACCTGTTATTGAAGTTCGCCAGCGGGATCTTCTGCCTTGTGGCCGTTGACGTTCCGGTTACCTGCCCTGGTCGTTGACGTAATTTTCGGCGGTGTGTTTTCGTCGTCGTGTTGTTGCTGTCCAGTGCGGCGTGTAGTTAGACGGCTGAAGTGTTTTTGGTCGTTGTACGCTCCAATATTCGGTGTGTCGTATTGAAACCTTGTGGTCGTTTTACTGGTTGCGTAGAGCGGAACTGATCTGGTTGATTGGTCGGTCGGCTGTCAATCGGAAGGCAACCCAACCGGCAAAGAGATTGTTGGTCAGGCTGCCTGTCGAGCCTAAACGGGTGTTAGTGTTACAATTCCAAGCCGACCCTTGGAACTCCTGAGCGCCGTTCCGTGTCTGTTACATAGTAACTTCCCTGACTGAGTTTTAGTTATTTGGTTGAGTTCCATTAAAATTGAAGTACTAAGGCCTTCAGCCTGCTTAGATTGAAGATTTAGAAAATATTTTTGGGTAAAACCTCCAGTAGAACCTTCTATGTCATTTTCTTACTTAGGCATTATGTCTTCCATTTTAAATGTGGCCTTCAGCAGAGCTAAGGTTAATCAAGAAGGTCGATTAAAGTTTTTAGTGTTTTGCATTCTTGTTGTAATATTGTGTGTTGATAATAAAGTTTGTATGTTGAGTGCAACTGACAGCAACCTCATTTTGGCCACTTTCCACAACCTAATCCGCTCTGTCCTGCTAGCTAAGGCGTTTCAGTATGGTCACCGAGAATATCTAAATAAACATTCTCGTTCATGTCGTTCATGTTCTTAATAACGTGTATGAGTGAATCCAAAACGTCAGAGAAGCATCTCTGACATAAACTACAATCTTCAGACGATGCAGGTTGTCGTTGGATTCGACGCGACGCAACGCCTCGCATCGTTTGAAGGAAAAAAAGTTTTATCTCTTTTGTTTATAAATCAATCAGTTACTAAACGAACAGGGGACTGAAAATACATGCTACAGCTTTCCCACAGGTGAGTGGGTACACAAACGACACAAAACTATGTTGCGAGAGAGACCAATGACAGCATGAAAAGTTAATGAGTTAAAGCAAGGTCTCGTTAAAGCATGAAAAGGCACAAATACTCTCACATGCAGGGTGTCAATTTTTGAACTATATGAAATAAAATCGTCATAACTTCTGAACGGTTTGCATTAGAGCGTTAAAACTGCACGGTTGGCCGCAGGGGATGATTGGGATTCATCGCTGAACCAAACAACATTCACATACTAATTCCTCTTTCATTTGCATGGGTTCGTAATACGCAAAATTGACGTATTTGGCTGACTGAGAATCCACATTTCGCAAATCGAGAAGTTCTTCACTCTCAATGGGTGACTGTGTGGTGTATAATGTTCAGTCACGGAACAATCAGTGCGATGTTCATTGATAGCACGGTGACTACCGAACTGTAAATGAAGGTTTTGGAAGATGATTTCATCTCCATTATCTAAAGTGACCCTGATTTTAAGTAAACTGGAAGCAGTCTTGATCGAATAAATTTTTTTAATGTGGTGATGGGTTTTGATCTTACTATAAGATTATCTTCAAACCTAAAATGAACAAGAATCCTTATAAACCTATAAAGGACGAAATCGTATTAACTCATTATTACTATCTATAGAACTCATAAAACAAATTAAAATCTTATAGCTTATAAAATATTGTGTAAAAAGGTAATTACTGCGACGTAAATAGTGTGGCCCGCTATCACGTTCTATTATCGACCAAAGCAAAGATGACTACAAAGACGCCACTCTAGTAAACATGATTTTAACGAGACGTTTTTTAATTAAAATTTCAATGGTAACAGGTACTTATGCGCATACCACCTACTCATATCATGTAGTGATCGAACTTCTGTTGGGTCACCATGGCAACCTTAGAGCGACCGTAACGGTAATATAATTCTTACTTTATCAATTTCTGTAACATTCTCTACTGATATCGTATTCTAGATATCAGTAGGGAATGTTACAGAAATTGATAAAGTGAGAATTATATTACCGTTACGGTCGCTCGTCTGCATGGAATGCAACGTGATGGCCATCATGAGCGTAAAGTTGATGACATTATTTTGTCCGCCCATGACGTGACCGCCCAGAGTGGTTTTATGTGTTTTTTAGTGGCATAATGTTTGCGGTAACCGTAATGTTATATTGAAATATAGTGCTAATGAATGTACGAATAACCGCTGGCGTAGCAGGGTGAAAAAAAATCTCTTGTCTTATAGTAAAACACAGATAACTGACACATAGCGTATACATAAGGCAAGAAAATTGTTGTTTTGCCACATATTAAGCTGGATTATCTGCGTGTGTGCACCAATCAGCCAGAAGTTATTATTATGCTTTATATTTTGCGTACTATATTGTGATACTAAACATATATGAGTATGGGGACTTTCTTCTGACGTAATGTCTGTCCATATGAAATAATAAAATACAATAGTTGTAAACACCCCCCCCATGAACCATGGACCTTGCCGTTGGTGGGGAGGCTTGCGTGCCTCAGCGATACAGATGACCGTACCGTAGTTTCAACCACAACGGAAGGGTATCTGTTGAGAGGCCAGACCAACATGTGGTTCCTGAAGAGGGGCAGCAGCCTTTTCAGTAGTTGCAGGGGCAACAGTCTGGATGATTGACTGATCTGGCCTTGCAACATTAACCAAAACGGCCTTGCTGTGCTGGTACTGCGAACGGCTGAAAGCAAGGGGAAACCACAGCCGTAATTTCTCCCGAGGACATGCAGCTTTACTGTATGATTAAATGATGATGGCGTCCTCTTGGGTAAAATATTCCGGAGGTAAAATAGTCCCCCATTCGAATCTCCGGGCGGGGACTACTCAGGAGGACGTCGTTAACAGGAGAAAGAAAACTGGCGTTCTACGGATCGGAGCGTGGAATGTCAGATCCCTTAATCGGGCAGGTAGGTTAGAAAATTTAAAAAGGGAAATGGATAGGTTAAAGTTAGATATAGTGGGAATTAGTGAAGTTCAGTGGCAGGAGGAACAAGACTTTTGCTCAGGTGAATAGAGGGTTATAAATACAAAATCAAATACGGGTAATACAGGAGCAGGTTTAATAATGAATAAAACAATAGGAGTGTTGGTGAGCTACTACCAACAGCATAGTGAACGCATTATTGTCGCCAAGATGTACTACTCTAGTAGGCATGGGCTTCGTGTCTAAGTTTATATGCCAACTAGCTCTGCAGATGATGAAGAAATTGATGAAATGTATGATGAGATAAAAGAAATTATTCAGGTAGTGAAGGGAGACGAAAATTTAATAGTCATGGGTGACTGGAATTCGTCAGTAGGAAAAGGGAGAGAAGAAAACATAGTAGGTGATTATGGATTGGGGCTAAGAAATGAAAGAGGAAGCCGTCTGGTAGAATTTTGCACAGAGCATAACTTAATCATAGCTAACACTTGGTTCAAGAATCATAAAAGAAGGTTGTATACATGGAAGAATCCTGGAGATACTAAAAGGTATCAAATAGATTATATAATGGTAAGACAGAGATTTAGGAATCAGGTTTTAAATTGTAGGACATTTCCAGGGGCAGATGTGGACTCTGACCACGATCTATTGGTTATGGCCTGTAGGTTAAAACTGAAGAAACTCCGAAAAGGTGGGAATTTAAGGACATGGGGTCTGGATAAGCTGAAAGAACCAGAGGTTGTACAGAGTTTCAAGCTGAGAATAAGTGAACAATTGGCAGGAATGGGTGAAAGAAACATAGTAGAAGAAGAATGGGTAGCTCTGAGGGATGAAGTACTGAAGGCAGCAGAGGATAAAGTAGGTAAAAAGACGAGGTTTGCTAGAAATCCATGGGTAACAGAAGTATTTAATTTAATTTATGAAAGGAAGAAATATAAAAATGCAGTAAATGAAGCAGGCAAAAAGGAATACAAACGTCTGAAAAATGAGATCGACAGGAAGTGCAAAATGGCTAAGCAGGGATGGCTAGAGGATAAATGTAAGGATGTAGAGGCTTATCTCACTAGGGGTAAGATAGACACTACCTACAGGAAAATTAAAGAGACCTTAGGAGAGAAGAGAACCACGTGTATGAATATCAAGAGCTCAGATGGCAACCCAGTTCTAAGCAAAGAAGGGAAGGCAGAAAGGTGGAAGGAGTATATAGAAGGTTTATACAAGGGCGATGTACTTGAGGACAATATTATGGAAATGGAAGAGGATGTAGATGAAGACGAAATGGGAGATACTATACTGCCGGTAGAGGTTGACAGAGCACTGAAAGACCTGAGTAGAATCAAGACGCCCGGAGTAGACAATATTCCATTAGAACTACTGATGGCCTCGTGAGAGCCAGTCATGACACATCTTGCTTACCAGCTGATAGAATTTTATGAGACAGGCGAAATAACCTCAGACTTCAAGAAGAATATAATAATTCCAATACCAAAGAAAGGAGGTGCTGACAGATGTGAAAATTACCGAACTATCAGTTTAATAAGTCACAGCTGCAAAATACTAACGCGAATTCTTTTCAGACGAATGAAAAAAATTGGTAGATGCGGACCTCGGGGAAGATCAGTTTGGATTCCGTAGAAATGTTGGAACACGTGAGGCAATATTGACCTTACGACTTATCTTAGAAGAAAGATTAAGAAAAGGCAAACCTACGTTTCTAGCATTTGTAGACTTAGAGAAAGCTTTTGACAATGTTGACTGGAATACTCTCTTTCAAATTCTGAAAGTGGCAGGGGTAAGATACAGGGAGCGAAAGGCTATTTACAATTTGTAGAGAAACCAGATGGCAGTTATTAGAGCCGAGTGGCATGAAAGGGAAGCAGTGGTTGGGAAAGGAGTGAGACAGGGTTGTAGCCTCTCCCCGATGTTATTCAATCTGTATATTGAGCAAGCAGTAAAGGAAACAAAAGAAAAGTTCGAAGTAGGTATTAAAATCCATGGAGAAGAAATAAAAACTTTGACAGAATTGATATGTCATCGGCGAACCTCAGAGACGGCAAAGGACTTTGGAAGAGCAGTGGATAGTGTCTTGAAAGGAGGATATGAGGTGAACATCAACAACAGCAAAACGAGGATAATGGAATGTAGTCAAATTAAATCGGGTGATGCTCAGGTAATTAGATTAGGAAATGAGACGCTTAAAGTAGTAAATGAGTTTTGCTATTTAGGAAGTAAAATAACTGATGATGGTCGAACTGGAGAGGATATAAAATGTAGACTGGCAATGGCCAGGAAAGCGTTTCTGAAGAAGAGAAATTTGTTAACATCGAATATAGATTTATGTATCAGGAAGTTGTTTCTGAAAGTATTTGTTTGGAGTGTAGCCATGTATGGAAGTGAAACATGGACGATAACTAGTTTGGACAAGAAGAGAATTGAAGCTTTCGAAATGTGGTGCTACGGAAGAACGCTGAAGATTAGATGGGTAGATCACGTAACTAATGAGGAGGTATTGAATAGGATTGGGGAGAAGAGAAGTTTGTGGCACAACTTGACTAGAAGAAGGGATCGGTTGGTAGAACATGTTTTGAGGCATCAAGGGATCACAAATTTAGCATTGGATGGCAGCGTGGAGGGTAAAAATCGTAAAGGGAGACCAAGAGATGAATACACTAAGCAGATTCAGAAGGATGTAGGTTGCAGTAGGTACTGGGAGAGAAGCTTGCACAGGATAGAGTAGCATGGAGACCTGCATCAGACCAGTCTCAGGACTGAAGACAACAACAACAGTTGTAAACAAGTGTGGTAAGCAGTAGCGTAACACACACACAATCGACAATAATTGTGTATTAACGAACACTAAATGAATCGTTACAGCGGAGATATGGTTATCGTGACATCTATACTCATACAGACTAATGGAACATCGTGAAGCGTGAAGTATTTTAGAATAGTTCCTCAAACAGATCAAAAAAATATTTTTCTCTGAAATGCAGTTATTCGTCAAGTAGAGTTTCTTGATCTTTTTCCCGATGTATATAAATTTCCAGTTCTTTAAGGGTATTAAGTAAAAAGCCTTTAGGGACGGTATGCAAGATACTCATATTGTTATTAACAGTCCCTTCAGAATGTTTATGTTGGTTAGTGTGTTGCCCTAAGATAGAATTACTACGTGATGTACCAGTAGTATGTTCATGATACCTTATCTTAAAATTTCTACCATTTTGGCCGACATAATGACTATCACAATTATTGGAATTTGAGATAACTATGAAAAATAAGAGTTATAAATATCTAATCTATGTTGAAGTAAATTTTCAGTAGTAAAGGCGACTGTAAGCTTTATATCCATAAACATTTTATTGATTTTACCTTAAAAATTGCCATAATAGGTCATTTTGGTGAGCATGTATTTATTCTACGCTCTGCTTTGGGTGGATTTTGAACAGAGTTGCTAATTTGGTCATAAAGGGTATCAATAAACTCAGTTTCATAGTTGTTGGCTTTAGAAAATTGTTTTAGTCAACTCGTTTCGCACAGCCTCATTTTTTAATGGTAGTTTAACGATCATATGCACCATGGACTGGAAAAAGGCTTTTTTGTATCTATGTGGATGACATAATGTGGAGTTAATTGTTACATCTGTAGTAGTTGGCTTCCTCTAAACTAAAAATTGGTGCCTCCCTTCATGATTAGTAATAGTAATGTCGAGAAAATTTATCGTCTGATCACTTTCACGTTCGACAGTAAACTTCAGTTTGGATGGCTGCTATTGAGGTTGCTCGTCAAATCGCCAATCTCTTCTTTGGAGCCATTAAAATGTAATAACGTGTAATTCACATATCTTTTGTAATATGCAATTTTAGTGTTTATATTTTTTGAGACAAACCCCGAAATAATTTCTCTATGACTAACAAAATTATCAGTGATTGTACCTGATAGCGAATTTCCCATGGTGAGACCATCTTTCTGAAAATAAATCTTCCCATTACACATGAAATAGTTAAAGGCTAAAGTACCCTCAAGTAATGTAATGAATTCTACTGTTTCTTCACTATTCATAATTTTGTGTTTCATAAGGTTATTTTTTATAATTTCGATCGTTTCGACTATTGGAATATTTGTATAAATATTTGTAATATCCAAAGAAGCGAATCTTGCACCATCGGGAACATTAATGACATAAATTTGTTCTGCTAGTTGAAATGTGTTATACCAAATTCTTTTTGAAAACATAAAAGGATTTCAGCATGGTGTTCACCTTCTTATTTAAATTATATGATGGACAACTATTGGTATTAACCATCGGACGAATCGGTAAATTTATTTGTGATCTTAAGATAATGAAGCCACAAATATCAAAATTAAGAACACTTTTGTCTTTAGCGTGAACAACCAATTGTTATTTTCAATTAATCTTTTAATATCTGTCTAAATTTTTTCAACGAAAATAACATAGTAGAAGTAACAAAATATCCGTCTACTAAATTTCAAAGTTTTAAAGATGTAAGTTTCTTTATTTACAACTCTGAGTATTCCCTTCGTCTGCTTTTATAACGATGGCTTTATTCGTGGAAAGCTTGTCATTAACACACTCAGTTGCCATGTGCCACTACCTCCGGCGGACATCTATGGTATATCAGCGTTGTTTACAGTTTTATCAATATACAATGTCGTCCTGTATAGGTTTAGAATGATTCTTGTCCATTGTAGGTCTGAAGATGATCTTATTATAAGATCGAAACCGATCACCACGTTAAAAAATTTATGCGATCAAGACTGCTTTCAGTTTATTTATAGTAATTATAGATCGCTGTTTCCTATAATAAGAACCTTGTTCTGTAAAATGACTATATGTGGTTTATGCCAGACGGACCTCGATCCCATCAACGCAGGAGAGTGTTTGATTTCCTGGAGGAGCACTTTGGGCACGGCATTCTGGCTCTGAGGTACCCAGGGGCCGCTGGCATGGGCCTGGAATGGCCGCCATATTCTCCTTTTCGTGAGGCTGTATTAAAGACAATGTGTGGAGTAATAACAGCAAAACCATTGCTGAGCTGAAAATAGCCGGTCAGGAGGTCATCGAGAGCATCGATGTTCCGACACTTCAGCGGGTCATGCAGAATTTCGCTATTCCTCTGCGCCACATCATCGCCTAAATCTGAATATCTGTAGTGATGTTTATATGTTGAATGAAGTGTGTGCATGCCGTAGTTTGTAACTAATTTACGTTTTTTTAAAAATATAGTCAACAGTTGTCACCCTGTAAGTAGCTAGCTGGCTCCGAAAATTAGATCAGGGAAATGGAACATCATACTCACCTCGTTTCAGTGAATGCTCCATGCTTACCACCATAATGATGAACAGGAGCAGAAGATAGCTACAGCAATGGATGAGAATTTTACGTTCAGCTGTGGCAGGTGAGTTCTGCTGTAAATTTGAGACATCTCACTCTGCAGCTCACTGCATTCACCTACAGAGATATGTCTTTTGTCATGCCCTGAGGAGAAGTGTGTCCTTCGACGTCCCTGGAGCAAGTATTCTTTACAGCGCCCAAAGAAGAAGCGTGTTCTTACACTCCTCTACAAAACTTAGCTAATTGTGTCATTTTCGGGATGTCGCCAGCCACTTGCAACAGACCTTGAAAGTTCCGACCAGTGATTATTAAATAAACATGCTGACAAATTCTCGACTCTTACAGATGTTACCGTGTTAATCAGTGCACCATATTTCTTCCTTGGCATAGGGGAGAAGGCAGAAAATCTCGTCTATTTGTCATAAGTGATAAGGCGTCCAAGTACACACATCCAGGAGCTCTCCCCAGCTATCAAAAGAATTGATGATGGTGATCATGACGAGGTCCCATACTCCGAGGAGCGTAGGGGACGATGCCGGAGACTACGCAACGTGCTAGCGGAGTTGGTTTGCCATTACCTCCCTCCGACCGTAATGTGGAATCAAAATAATTACTAAGCTCCAATCAAAGATCTTCTTAGACAGTTTAGAACAAACATTCCAGCTATGCTCCGCTAGACCTAACAGCTTGTTCCATACTTTTGGCGTCATGTTCTCTCCTGCCCTTCAGATCTTGCTAAAAGGGATTCTTTCCACTAGAAGCATGATAAAGTTTTAGGATGGACTGACTGTGCCCGTTGCTTGATCCTGCTACACTCAGTCGGCAGAAGGCTTACCCCTGTACTTACTTAACTGGAATTCTGGCATTTGGCAGAAACATATTTATGGCTCTTGCAGTTCACCAACCAGCTAAAAACCGTAATTACAAGAACCCTTCAATGTATCAACAAAAGGAAGCTCCAGTCATTAGCAGGTGTTATACATGTTGCTCACCAGATAATAAGCAATAATGGGACAGGCGAAATACCCTCAGACTTCAAGAAGAATATAATAATTCCAATCCAAAAGACAGCAAGCATTGACAGTTGCGAAAATTACCAAACTGATAGTTATTGTCAGTTTAATAAGCCACGGCTGCAAAATAGTAACGCGAATTCTGTACAGACGAATGGAAAAACTGGTAGAAGCCGACCTCGGGGAAGATCAGTTTGGATTCCGTAGAAATATTGGAACACGTGAGGCAATGCTGACCCTACGATTTATCTTAGAAGCTAGATTAAGAAAAGGCAGACCTACGTTTCTAGCATTTTTAGACTTTGATAGAAATTATTACAGTCAACATTGTCAAAAGCTTTCTCAAATTCTGAAGGTAGCAGGGGTAAAATACAGGTAGCGAAAGGCTATTTACAATTTGTACAGAAACCAGATTTCAATTATAAGAGTCGAGGGACATGAAAGGGAAGCAGTGGTTGGGAAGGGAGTGAGACAGGGTTGCAGCCTCTCCCCGATGTTATTCAATCTGTATATTGAGAAAGCAGTAAAGGAAACGAAAGAAAAGTTCGAAGTAGGTATTAAAATCCATGGAGAAGAAATAAAAACTTTAAGGTTCGCCGATGACATTGTAATTCTGTCAGAGACAGCAAAGGACTTGGAAGAGCAGTTGAACGGAATGGACAGTGTCTTGAGGGGAGGGTATAAGATGAACATCAACAAAAGAAAAACGAGGATAATGGAATGTAGTCGAATTAAGTCGGGCGGTGCTGAGGGAATTAGATTAGCAAATGAGACACTTAAAATAGTAAATGAGTTTTGCTATTTAGGGAGCAAAGTAACTGATGATGGTTGAAGTAGAGAGGATATAAAATGTAGACTGGCAATGGCAAGGAAAGGGTTTCAGAAGAAGAAACATTTGTTAACATCGAGTATACATTTAAATGTTAGGAAGTCGTTTCTGAAAGTATTTGTATGGAGTGTAGCCATGTATGGAAGTGAAACATGGACGATAAAGAGTTTGGGCAAGAAGACAATAGAAGCCTTTGAAATGTGGTGCTACAGAAGAATGCTGACGATTAGATGGATAGATCACGTAACTAATGAGGAAGTATTGAATAGAATAGGGGAGACGTTTGTGGCACAACTTGTCAAGAAGAAGGGAGCGGTTGGTAGGACATATTCTGAGGCATAAAGGGATCACCAATTTAGTACTGGAGGGCAGCGTGGAGGGTAAAAATCGTAGAGGGAGACCAAGAGATGATTACACTAAGCAGATTCAGAAGGATGTAAGCTGCAGTACGTATTGGGACATGAAGAAGCTTGCACAGGATAGAGTAGCATGGAGAGCTGCATCAAGCCAGTCTTAGGACTGAAGACAACAACAACAACAACAACAACAACATTATTGCTTGCAGTTTACATGCATCGGTAGTGACGTGACTTCATTTAGTATTTGAGTAGGCATGCTGGATAATTAAAGTTTTTGGAAAAAGAACGTCCAAACACAACAGCTCCTTTAAGCCACTGTGCTATCCTTTCATGCTAAAACATCTTATTGTGCCGATTCCACAGAAGTGACTGGTATGTACGCACCATTCCACTGCTATGACTTGGTGGAGGGTAACATGAGCACCTGTTATCAGTTCTACATCATTTTCAGCGCTACAATGCGATCAGTATGCTTTTCTAAAGGTGCAGCTTACCAATTCACTTTTGTGCTACTCCATGCAGTAAATATGGGTTACACAGTATGTCGAGTTGTTTATATTCATATCTGTAGCTCGATAACAGAAACGAATTATTCTTAAAGAAAATACTTTTCAGTTGTTTTTGGAACCATTGTAACTTTCTTTCTGAGAAACAAACAGAAAAGTTTCTGCATCTGATTGCTTTGAGCACTGGAGTGTTTGGAAGCGGTACACGTAGGAAAGAAAGAAGCACAATGTGTGACGTCTAGCACTGAAGGACGTTGTTAAGTACTAAAGGTGAAAGACTGTGAGGAGCCAAAACACTATGACAGCCTTCATAATCGGACACTTGTCCGTTTTTGGAGCGAAGCACATCCAATCTATGAAATGCAGAATCAATGCTAAGTCCGCAGTAGGTTTCGGGAGATATGTGGCTCTGGGTGTCTAAACGCAGGTCACATAATTGTCGTAAATTACGGGCCGGTGGTTTGTGGGCATCTTTTAACGACATTGTCTGTGATGAGATCAAAGTTAATTACTCGAGAGCCTTAAGTAACGAAAAGCGGTTTTTTTTTAGTTTCCGTGACAAACAATACTAAAATTTGGATTCTGTGGCTACAAAACTGCATACTAAGTAAATTATGGAATTTTGATCGTCAACGTGCCTAAATAAATTAACATTTATATGCGTTCGACATTGTATAAACTGCTGGGGGCGCTCTGAATTTTTATGTCATTGTGAAACATCAGCGGCGCCAAGATCGCTCATATATCTTCTTATTTGTTACCGGTTTCGACATATCAGTGGTTAGTCACTATGTGACATGCAGCTTTGTAAGGATCATGAAATTCCTTTAATGTGTTACAAGATCCGATGGTGACAGGACAGCACAGATCTGTCGAAACCGGTAATCAATAAAAAGATTTACAAGCGATCTTGGCGCAGCTGATATTTCAGAATGATATGTAAATTAATACTTAATCCCTTGACAGCTGGAAAAACCCGAGTCTGTAACCAAGTTACTATAAAAGTGATGTTCATTATTAGTAAACAAACACAGAACATATAAATTACGAAAATGTTATGAACACTTCTGTAAAATATACCAAACAAATCGTAATGTTTCCCGAAAATAACTGCAAAAGTGGGTAACCTCACGCATGACTTCGGAAATGTTGAAATATGACGAGCTCCAGAATGTAAATGTTAGCTTCTGTCATCGTACAGCGGACAGATTTGAAACCACCTCTTTATTTACATCTTGAGCCAATGAAAAACAACCTACTTTATTCCGACTGGTCGGAATCGTTAACGTAATGACGAATACCACAGCTCACGTTCATTTAACAAAATACAACATATAAACACTTAATATTCCCTAACAATATCACTGAATACGCATGTGCCGGAGCACATGTCCCAAAAGACACATAAACGACATCTAAAGTTTCCAATTTTATGTATATTTAATAATTCAAACGTATATTTGATGAGAAACATCGAAGCAAAAGTTGAACAATACCAAACGTATCACTGTAGATGTAAAATGAAACTTTGTGCAAAATGGTTTGCTTTGAATAAAAATTACTTAAGATTGACTCTAACTGGAGCTTTCAAACTGTAGCGATGGAGAAATAGTACAGCAGACAAGGAAACACTGACTTTTGAGTTTAGTTACTACGGAATCCTATTCATTGAAAGTAATTGAAAAATAATGTTATATTGGAAGTTGTTTGAAGTGCTTTCAGAGACTTTGTGTTGGGAAAGCCTTCTCGCCAAGCAATACTGTGGTGTCGGTTATCCTTGCGTGATGGATGGTGCTGTCCTTTGTCGTCAGCAGCTAAAGAGACGAGCACCAGGCGACCCGTCTACCCGAAGGCAGGCCTTTGTCTGCTGTGAAATGTGCGTGTGTCTTAGTCCGTCCGTGAATGCATTTATTTCATCGTAGCTGCTGGAGTAAGCATATCCATTCCTTGAAGTGACAAATTTGATTTAAATGTCTCGCGATCTCGGTGAAAAAGACCAAGTCTGCGACCAGTTTGTCGTCACTGAGTGAAATCGCACATGACGTGGCCACATTACACACTTTCTGCCCAAAAGGCCCCTGGTGGCTAAAATAGCAAGCAATGTCTCGTATGAAAGAGAAAATCAAGACTTAATTTGGGAAGCACTTACCAGGTATGCACTAACTTCTGACCATCTGCGGAGCTCCATCTGTCGCCACAAAACAGATCCCGTCCCATGGTAAACACATGTTTCCAGCGGGTTCACATTCCATCTCAAAGACAACGCGACCTGTAGTTTTGGAAGCCACAGTTGCAACCGCTTACAGTTCCCTCGAAAATCTGTAGTACCGTGTACAAACATTGTATGCTGTGCACAGTCTGTTGCATTAGTGATTCCATCAAGTGCTAATAAATAAGCAACGAAAGTTTGAGCTTTCTCCTTGAGTTGGTTCTCAAGATCCGCACGCATGTCTCGGATCCGACGAGAAACTGTTTGCTTGGAAAGGCAAACTTGGTAAAATTTCCTTACCTCTCATGGCGTTACACACTCTGCGACAGCCAGCGAACGGGAACTTAACACTGGCCCTACTGAAATCTGCGATCCATTTCATGCAATTATGTTTGCATCTTTCTAGCTTGCTCGTAATGCTGCATAAGTCGAATGCTCCTCCCTGTCAGTTATCTAAAATTAATTGCATGAAACGCTTGTAAATTGAATTTGAAGCATGTGAGGAAGGCGCAGAATATGGTATAACTTCTTTCTGCCTGAAAGGTCGTTGCTACTGTACTTCACCGCATCGCTGTCAGCCTCTTCAAACTGTGCGGCGACGAGGGATACATACCGACTGGACTTTTTCATTGTAGTGAGCATCTTATGGCATACTGGACAACGAGGCAACCCATCTGTTTCAACAACAGCCTTGGAACAGCCGGCTGTATACTGCTCACCAAGTCAACGGTCGTCACAGTCAATTATTACCACAGGTCCCACGGAAACCCAGATTGTTCTCCACAGCATGATACCGTACCACCGGCCATTGTCTATCGTGCTGTGCACATTTCGAGCTTCCGTTCGTCCGTATTACAGCCAATCTGGACACGACCTTCGACCTGGCGTAGCAAGAGAAATGTGATTTACCCGCCATGCAACATTTTTCCATTGCTCCTTGGACCAGCCACTACAATCCCACGACCACTGCAGCCGTAACTCGTGACGCCCTTGCATCAACGTGGGAACGTGTTTGGGGTCGTCTTCTGCGGAACCTCATCTTTGACGATGTGTCTGCACCAGTAGTGTGCTCTGACGTCAGATGTTTGTCATATCGCCGCCTATTCCGCTTTACAAAACGAACAAGTCTCCGATCTCCGCTTTCTGAGTAAACTTTCGTCAACTTGCGGCCTATTCGCGATTTCGCCGTCTTCAACAACTTTCTGTGGATCATCACGGTAGCACGTGGACACCCATAATAATCTGCCCTTATGTCAGTGGATTTTTCAGTTTGCAGCCAATTTCCTAGCTCGAATCATTTCCTATTCTCTAAAATGAACATGAACAGGCACAACCGCAAGAAACTCCTTTTTGTTGTGAGTTTACCGGTTTCGGTCTGTTTTAGACCATTTTCAGAACTACCACCGTGATGGTAGACCCCGGTAGTGAACGCAGCAGGTGTTCCGACTCAACGAAAGCTAACTACTGGCGTTCGTGGAGTCTAGTGGTAGGTCTGAAAATGGTCTAAAACAGACCGAAGCCGGTAACCTCAAAACAAAAAGGAGTTTCTTGTGCTTGTGACTGTTCATGTCAATTTTAAGTAACAAAAAGAACGGCTGTTCTTTGAGAGAAATGTTCTCAAAAATAACTGATTTCCTATTCGTCTCTGCTCCGCTTATACTGTTGACTTTGTTTCGCCGTGCCACGTGCCCTTAGAGCAACCGGGCGGCATTCAGCATAGCCGTGGGCAGTAGGCACAATGTTTCGCTTCACCATCGTAAATTGCGAGATTGACAGATGTCAATGTGCACCACGAAAAGATATTTGCAAAACTCGTATCAGAAGAAGTAATAAGTTGGCAGACTTTATTAATCTGATAGAAAGTATGAATGCTTAGATATTAAGATGTCAACACTGTAGCGTGTCCAACACAAGAAGCATTGAAAGACTGCTGACTACGAACTCACGGGCGTAACACGGCGCTGCCCCACGCTGTTACTTCGGCTTCGCCGTAGAGTTCTGCTGGGGCGCCGTCGACGTCATCAGTGGTGTGGCTGTAGGCGGGCCCAGGGGCTGCTCGGCGAGGCGCGGCGCGCTCGGACCCAGAGTAATCCGCTCCGCTTGTCTTGCGGTGGGTCGGCATTGGCGTCCCTCGGCTTGCGGACGTGAGAGAGAATTTTAATAATGGGCTACAAGTTCTGAGAGGGACGGCTCGAGTCCGAAGCAACTCCTGTAGCGTCAACAGAGCGCCTATGTAGTTACTCCAGTTAAGGAAGGAAAATTAGGGAAATAAGTTCATGTAGTAGCAGATTTTTGTACTGTGGTAGGAGGGAGTATCACGAACAACATACTAAAAATCCCCACCGGTGCAGTGTGAGCGAGGCTGGGACGGCGTTTAAAGGACTCTTTTTGGTGTTTTTCTCGAATAACCGCCGCTTATAGGGAAAATGTTTCCCAGTACAAAACAAAACTGCATTCAGTTTCCTACGAAAAAGGTCCTATTAATGTTTTTTTTTTCTGGGAATAATAGCTTCCACGTTATAGAGGATGGAAAAATCGCAAATTATGAAGAATAGTAAAAATAAAGAACAACTGCCTTCAGTCACAAATCTTCATTTTATTAAAATGAACGATGTATTTCGAGCAGTGGAGTCTGATGTCAATCAAAATACATCAATTTTACATTTCTTTTAATTCTAGGCAAGATCACATTGGTATTTTGTTAATATAACAAATTATGAAATATAAGATTATGTAACTATGATAATTCGGAAAGTAACTTAAACATTCTCGAGAACCACTCACCTACTACAAGAAACAGTTATGTGCAAATACACACTTTCTATTAAAAAGCACATTTGCAGAAACATTTAAACAGAGTACCTTTTCAAACTCTATTCAAAACAAGTCAAATAATTTCGACCCTTAAGATTCTGTATCAAAATGTTTCTGAAAATGTCCTTTTTAATAGAACGTGTGTATTTTTACGTAAACATTCTCCCCACAAGTATTCACCTACTGCAAGGAACAGCAAGTTAATTTTCGAATTATCATAGTTTTATAATCTTATGTTTCCTAATGTGGCGTTTTGTAATATAACAGGCCTAGAATTAAAAGAAAAGTAAAGTTGATGTAGACTGTCAAAGCTCTTAAAGATGAGCCCCCAGGGCTAGAAATTTATCGTGCATTTTAATCAAACTACGATTTATGGCTGAAGTTCGTTGTTCTTTATTATTACGAAAGTAATACAGAACGGATGAAACACTGCAACCTTTGGATAAAATTAGATGGAAAATAGTGTTTTATAGGTGCAGAATTAATGTTTACTTTTAAATGAAGTGGATTTAGGACAAATATTAAATGCGTGTACCGTATTAAAGACATATTGTGGTTTTTCGGTGTGACAGAATGAAGGGGTGGGGGGGGGGGGGATTACAAGCGCGAGGGGAGATAGGTAGCCGTATTATTGTCATGCAGCTACCTCAATCATGGGCCTCCAAAAAGAAGAGCGTACAGATGACTCCACACACTGTTTATCTCACTAACTACGATAGAAGAAGCAACTACATGGTCTTTCACAAAACTATACCAACCCTCTCTGCGGTGAGCCTTATGAATCACTAGTGATGCAGCGCGCAGACATGCCCGGTAGTATTTATTTTCCACGAAGTTCGTTACAAGTATGTGGACAACGGTTCAAATCCCGATCAGGCTATCCAGATCTAGGTTTTCTGTGATTTCCATAAATCGCTGCAAGTGAATGCGTGGATGATTTCTTTGAAATGAGCACGGCCGATTTCCTTACCTGTCCTATTCGTAATCCGAACTGTTACTCCGTGTCTAATGACCGCGCTGTCTACGGGACATTAATCTTCCTTTCTTCCTTCGACAGGCCACGATTCTGTTTTTGTCGTATTCCAACACACTCTGGTAGACGTTTATGATTTTTATACGACGCATAACACTATTTCATCATATACAAACAACGCTGAAATTCGATTTCTACGTGAGAAGAAAGCTGCGTAATATATACACATATTTTGGTTGGCATTACTCCTACATATTCTGTACGGTTCCTCGAAATCGCTCATCATTTGCATATACAACCATGGGCTGCATTTCATGGCAATTCGATGTTTGTTGAATGACGCCTTCCTCCTGGTGCAATTTGAATGTCCGGGCGTGTTGCTAACTATTGTTCACCCAACGAAAGGTTGCAGCTACGACGATTTCACTTACGATCGTAAATTCACGTCGAGTACAAATCGTGGTGCTCTGTGTGCACTGAAGCTGGTGGGACGTGGTTTCTTCTTTTCCACAGTCTGTACTTAAGGCGCAGTATTCTCAGATTGCCCTGAGCTCTCCCAACAAATGAGAGCAGATTATTCGTTGACTTACGTAATGCGTGTGTCTGGATAATAAGAATTACCACATAGCGCCCGCACTTCTGGTGTCTTACCATTAATCTTCCACGGCTCTGATGCGGAGTGTGAGAGCCCAGCGTCCGGATAAGCACATTTTCTCAGGAAAAATTTTCCTTCACTTCAGACTGACCGGAGTAAGCTGTGGGCCGTTTCGATCGTGGTCCAAGCCTTCTTTTTCTTCCACCATTCAAGGACTAGACTTTTGTCTCGTTCGGACCTCCTTCCCTCTTCTCCTTGGTCAAATGACGTCTCTTCTTCCCCTTTTTAGTAGGATCCTGGCAGTCTGCGTAGTCGATTTTCCTCCATTCTATCCATATGATTTTCTCGTTTCTTCTTGTAATCTGTTATCTCCTCCTTAGAGCAAAGATGTATAGCTCCTGGAGTATATAATAATTCCTTAACCCGTCCCGTCTTGCACATCGCTTAACCTATCTTCAAATTCTCATTTCTACTGAGTGTACTGTTTTCTGTGCAGAAATTTATAGCCGCTATCTCGGAGAGGGGGTGCAGGTGAGTAAGCGTACCATTTGATCGGATGTTTTAGCCTCCTTTTGATCAGCGTAGATGTCTTGTTCAGGGTGATAAGCACCTATCATGCACGGATACACTTGTATCTCTGAAGAACGGTGAAAGGCGGGTGCAGATGTTTCTAATGTGTGTGTAGTCAGTACCCCAAGGAAAATATATTAAATTATCGAAAAGGAAAAGTACCGTAAAAAATCTATGTGTGGTGTTGCGTGCGGCGGTCAACCCCGAGATAAATTGTTGCATCGCAGTGTGTAGTGATACAAAACGATGATCCATCCCCATTTAGCTAAATCAATACTAATGAAGCAATACGGTGTCTTTACAGATAGGTATTTATTTTTTATTTTTTAGTAATCGATGATGATGATGGGTGAGACGTATTGTATGAACAGTGTGGCGCACTGTTGGAGACACGTGGCTCTTGGTCGCATGTCTGGGGAATTTTGTACAATGGCTGCTTCTTGCGACAGGGTGGGGAGCGAGGCCGTTAAAGTTCTGTAGAGAAGACAGAGACACTGTCAGCCACAGCCTCGCGTAAAATCGACCTAAGCGCGATACTTAACAGAGGAATATTCTTCTGTCGTAGCTGTGGCAGGAACGTGCCTACAAGACTAGTTGCGTTGGCAACGTGTGAGGAAGAAGTGCAGGAGATTCCTTCAAGACAACCGCTGAACAAAGTATAATGGTTGTCGTGGTAGAATAAGAACTCACTCCTAGACAAACAGTGTTGGAGCAGAAGTGTGTCGGGCGGCCGTCACCACAAAGGACGAGCCTCTACTTCCGATCCCGGATCCGTGCGCCAAAGAGGTCATTATCGCCGCCATAAACCAATTTTCATTATGCAGGTGAAGTCTCCACGAGCAGCAAAAACATAGTGCAATTGTTCCTCTGATTCCTCCCTCGTTCAGCCTAAGTCATTAAGTTCTTCTCGTCATAGGTTGTGCGTTGAAAGTAATTAAGAGTTAATTTGATCACAATAGGAACAAGGGAAAGGGACGAGTGCATTACAATGAAACAAGCATATCTCTCTATATAAAAGGCAATGTCCTGATTGACTCAGCGTTGAGGGCCGTGCCGTGATGAGGACAGGAACTTGAAATCTGTTAAACGATACCTTCAGTACAAAATCCACATCTTCTCCAAACGATTTTTCGAAATTCCAACCCTAAGGGGGTGAACTACAGGATGAAGGATTTTTTGAAAAATGTCGCTATTGAGGAAATTTTGAAGATAGACCTACAGAAATTGTCATTTGGCTTCTCGGTCAGAAATAAAGAAATCCGTATTTCAGCATTCTTGGAAATTTAACGATATGGGGGTGAAATAATGGGTGGAAGCTTTTTTTGAAAATACGTCATTATTAAAGAACTAGTAAGGATTTTTAAAGCTACATCTACGAACAGTGGTAATTAACTTGTTGGCTAGAAAAAAAATAAATAAACACACAAAATAAAACGTGTTTCAGTGTTTTTAGAAGCTGAACCCCTAAGGGGGTGAAATAGAGGATAACATTTTTATGAAAACATTTTATTATGACTGGAAATGAAGTCCCATGCTGCTTGACAAACGTAGGGGAACGATGCTAGAGACGCGCACCGCAGTACTGGGCAAGGTCCTAATGGAAGTGGTTTGTAAGTGCCTTCCGCCGACCATAAAGAGGGTGAACGATGAAGCCGACACAGCAACAGTAATCTCGGGGCAGGTGAAAAATCCCTGACCCCGCCGGGAATCGAACTCGGGAACGCCTGCTCGAGAAGAGAAAACGCTACTGCGAGACCACGAGCAGCTGACTTTATGATGAAAGCAATTTTAAACCTAGATCTATGAAAATTTAAATTTGGCTCCTAAGTTAGAAATAAAAAATATGTCTTCCACTGTTTTAGGAAATTCAACCCCTACGGGGGTGAAACGGGCAATGAAAGTTTTTGTGGAAATATTTCACTGTGTGAACATTTTTGAAGCTAAATCTATGAAAATTTTTATTTGGTTCTCTATGAGAAATAAAAGTATGCACATATCACTGTTTTTGGAAATTCTACCCATAGGGAAGTGAAATAGAGGGTAAAACATTTTATGAAAATATTTCATTGCGAAAGTATTTTTAAAGCTAAATTTTTTAAAATTAGTGTTTGAAATACATATTTTTCATCTCTGACCGAGAAGCCACTTCTTTTGGAAACTCAACCCCTGTGGGAGTGCAATGAGGGATGAAAACTTTTAAGAAAATATTTCATTACATTAAAAAAATTAAAGCTAAGTTTATGAAACTTGGCATTTTACTTCTCGGTTAGATGCAAAAAAAAAATATTTGTTAGGGGATGAAAGTTGCTATGGAAGAATCTCCACAAAGATGAAAAACGCATGATTAACAAATCGTTTGGACTCCAGCTAACAGAATCGCTTTACGGTCAGAAGTACATTCGGAAAAGACAACGCATATATGACCTTAACTGGATTGAAAAGTTTAGAAAGTGTTACATTTTGTGAACGCCACGAAAATTCGTTTAAAGAAAAATACAAAAATCTCTGCAGGCCACGCGAAGTAGCTGGCGTCAAGCTAGTGATCCGAATAAATAAAGGTCCCGAAACGAATGGTTTCTGCGATGCGCCCTTTTACGATTGGGTACGTGAATAGCTTATAACAGTAACCCCTAGGATGCAAACTACAAACATGTACTTGAGGACAAACACTTGACATGTGTTCCACATGTCCGCCATCCATGTCACGGCAGACTTCAGCATGTCTACTCATGGATGCCAATACACGCTGAAAAATTCCAAACGTGTTCAGAATGCACTGACAACCATCCAATAAGCGTTAGTGAGTTCATTGTTACTATCAACGGGACTGGAATGTCCCAACACAAATAAAAATCCAGCAGCTTCAAGTCGGAGGACGCGGGAGGCCATGGTACTACCGGACCAAGTTAGGAGTACTTGTTCTTGAAACGCTGTTGGCCAGTAATTGAGGTATACGGAATGAAAATAAAATCAAATTATGGCAGCTTTTCATTTGCAAATGAACGTAGCCTTAGACACTGACAGTGTTGTAACATTGGCATGGTTGCACTGGTGAATACGTCGTATGGCAGAAACCACTAGTTTCTGGACCTAACTTTATTAGGAATACTTCCTTGTATAACTGACTGTTATAGACACAAACAAAACGCTCGAGTACTTCACAGACAACCTGTACATGTAGATCCGAGTGTTTGTGAAATTTTCAAACAATCTGTACATTCAGGTCCCTGTGTTTATTAAGTCTTTTGTATGATCAGCCCAAGTAATAGACTGGGTGTCGCTACTGCGAACCGTCTTGCACCTCTGGTATCGATGAGCTGTCACAACACGCGAGTGTCATTGAGTCATGTTCTTTGATCTGATGCATTTCTGTGAACACTGTTTCCATTGATGTAAGCGGTTGCTCTTTCAGAAGTACAGTTGAGTGCCACTAGTCTGGCGATTGTATTTTATTCAATAGTTTCAGCTAGTCATAAAGGCTCAGTCGACCGAAGCACCCAGTCAATCAAGGCCAGTTAATTAATCTCAGGACAAAACTTCTAGTACCTTCCGCCGCGGAAGTCGAACACGCGGCAGAACAAATGGACGTGGTCAGCCCGGCATATAGGGCTCCGCCTCTGCGGCGGCTATTCCGCGTAGCGGCTCTCGCGCAGCGAGGGCGCCACCGTTAAGCCACGTGCAGACAGCGGCCAATAGCCGCTCCCTCCGGTTTCGTATAGAGGGACCCGCTCTGCCCTAGCCCAGCCAGTCTGGTACTCGCTCTGGATTTCGTTTCTATCTCGGCGGTACTGCGACTTGATCGTTGCTCGTTGTTAACATTTGCCTGGCTCTGGTTCCGAGTGGATTTACGTTTCTTGTTTGTTGTGGTTTCCTCAAGCCTCCGTTGTTTATCTCTTCCTCGTTGTGTCGCTCATAGTCGGTTGTGGTCCGTTGTTGTCAGGTGTCGTTGGTCTGTCGTCGGACTCCTCCTGTATTTACCCGGTGGTGCGCGCTCCACCGCCGGCGGCTTCCCCGCCTGGCGGCTCCGATCCGCAGCCCAAGGCGTTCCCGCTGTTGGTTGTGGTTACAACAAAACTGACAGAGAGGCACTACCATAAGCGGATCCAGTTTGTGACGTTCGATTTTATGTGTAATGTCCTTCTCTTGCATACTCGCTTGAAGATGGCCAGAAGACTCTGTGACGAAATGTCATGATAGCATGTCCCTACAGGGCAGTTCTCTCAAAATGTGTAACAGTGTTCTTGATACTGACATATTTCTTAGCTCAAATCTAACGACCTGAAAGACATAGCATTGTGCCTTCGATTTGATTTTTCAGATGACATTCTCACATTTGGTCCTAGGCTTAACCAAGTGAAGAAACTTAGAACTAGATCCTTGCCGGATGTCTGGTGTAGGCAAAACTTCCTGTGACCTCTGACTGAGGAGTGTCATTTGCACACACATTGAAGAGAATGGAGCCAGCATGCAGCCTCGACATATCTCACTTCCTGGTGTCCCAAAGGTCTGCGTTGGTATTGAATATAACAAATTAAAAAGATGAATGATCATTTAGGATGTAATCTGCAATTCATGTAGGCGCGGAATTCTTTGTGAGATGGTATAGTTTCTCCAAATGCTCTACTTGATTTATTGTGTCATAAGTGGCTGTTAGATTTAGAAACTCAGCTCCTGTGATTTGCTTCTTTTCGAACCCATCGTTAATGTACCAGTGTGGGAGACGAAATATTTTGCTAGAGCATGAGCCCTCGAATTCTGGAATAAAGCTCTGCTCCTGTAATCAAGAACCAATTAAGAATCAAGACTTCAGAAATCTTGCACTGAAATCATGTGAACCTGAAGACGATCTGAAAAGTCATGGGGCTATATCTGCCGTGAGTCATCATTACAACTGCCACATGCCACATACCCGTTTCTCCACAGGATGGGTATCTGGTATGTGTTCCGACATATGTTGCAACATTAACTAGTATCGGCCTTAGAGCCAAACTGTTTGATCTGTTCGGTCCGAATCTCAGCATTTTGTCGCTTTTCCAGTCTTGCACTAGTGTACATCCTAATCTAGGTATTTTACAGGAAATGAATTCTCAGGACTTCCGTTTCTTTTTTGTTCTAATTATTCATAGTTTCCGTTTGTCCGTGTTGTTCTGTGGACTGCTGTTTATATGAAGCTGGTGGAAAATTTTATTGGCATCGGCAGTAGCTTGTGGTGGTGGTCTGGATGCGACGACATTGAAGCTGTTAAGTAAGGTGTATATTTTTGAGCTATTGCTAGTAACGGAATGTATTTGTTTACTAATCAAAACATCCACGGGTGTACTGCCGGTCTGTAGTGTCCAACGGGCACAATATTTCGGCGATCAAACATGTCGCCATCATCAGGTGAACTGACGGACTGAGCTCCTGTGAACGTGCCGGCACGGAGATCCGTACGCTATGGCTGCTCAGGGGGAACTGGGTTCGGTCTCGCGTGGATCTGCACGGAGATAACTTTTCCTCCGATGTGTGATGGAGTTCGCAGCAGTTAGTGCTTTGCCTCCCATGCATGCCGATGTAATGGGTCGTCACATGTAGAATGTCTTCTTGGGTGTCTCCTCAGCACAGTTCTGCAGTGCTAGCTATGCAGCGAGCAGGTGTGGCCAGCGGGTGTTGACGCTGCGCGGCAGTTTGCGGCCCAGCGTCCTGATTTGGGTGTTGTGTGACCGGCCAGCACGTTCATAAAAGGTGCGGGCGGCCGCCTGGAAGAGGTCACGGAGCAGAGGTACTTCCGCGATGTCGTGGAGATGACCGGCGGGGAAATCGTAAGGCAGGTGCAAGGCCATCCGAAGGATGCGATTCTGCAGTGTCTCCAGCTTCTTCAGGTTCGTGTCGGCGGCGTTCCCCCAGACGACGGCGGCGTATTGGATTACAGGGCGGAGCAGCGCCCTGTAGAGAGTGATGCCCAGACGCGATGGTAGTCGGGAGCCGGGGTTCAGCACCGGGTACAGGACGCGAAGCCGGTTCCTCACTTTGGCCACTTTTGGGACAGGGCTGCCACCGACGGTGAGCGGTTGCAGACCCGCAGGAACGAGTCGCCTGGTGACGATCAGGAACTGTGTCTTGGCCCTATTGAATTTTAGACGCCACTTGACTGCCCAGGCTGCCAGGGTGTCAACGGCGAGCTGCAGACGGCGGCGCATGACGGCGGCATTGAGGCTCCTCGTATATAGAGCCGTGTCATCCGCGTACAGGGCGAGCCGCACACGGTCGATCTTCGGCGCATCAGAAGTGTACAGCGAATACAGGAGTGGTCCCAAGACCGAGCCCTGTGGCACACCGGCGTTGATGCGGCGGACGGAGGACAAGCCATGCGCGGCCCGCACATGGAAGGTCCTATCGGCAAGATAGGAATGGATGAGACGGACGTGCGACGTCGGGACCCCAAGTTCAAAAAGTTTGAACAAGAGGCCGCGGTGACACACACTGTCGAAAGCATGCGACACGTCCAGAAACACCGCGCCGAAGAACTCGCGCTGCTCGAGGGCGACGAACCCATCTTCCACTAGGCGTAGGAGTTGGTGAACCGCCGAGTGGCCCCTGCGAAAGCCGAACTGCTCTTCGGGCAGGAGGCCTTCCTCGTCAACGTGGCGCTGCAGCCGCCTGATGTACACCCTTTCAAAGACCTTGGAGACTAATAGGTCTGTAGTTCGCGGGCTGACGCAGATCCTTCCCCATCTTCGGAAGCGCCACGATCTCTGCATGCTTCCAGGACTGCGGAAAACTGCAGGACCGGAGGATTACATTAAAGACGGCAGCGAGATGAGTGACAGCCACCGGCGGCAACTTCTGGAGGAGGGCGTTGGAAACCTCGTCTGGGCCCGCAGCTTTCCTGGGGTTCAGGGCACGCAGGATGGACGACACCTCCTCCGCCGTCGTCTCTTCAATGACGTCATCGTCGTCGCGTGCCTCCAAGTAGCGTGGGAGCCGGTCAGCAACCAGGTCGTCGTGGACAGCGTCGGTCGGGTCTTCGGTCGGCGTAAACGCAGCCTCAAAGACGTCTGCGAGGGCATCAGCCTTCGCAGCTGGTTCGCAGACAGCCTGACCATTGACCTGCAGTGGAGGGATACGTTGCGTGCAGCGTAGGAAACGCTTCGTCGCCTGTCAGACCGTGCCATCGTTAAGACAGAGGGTGGCGACCTTGTTATTCCAGTCGCGATTGCGATGGTTGTCAATGGCGACCCGGATCTCCCGCCGCATCCTGTTGAGGAGGCGCTTGGTGTCGGCATTTCTTGTCCGCTGCCACTCCCGGTAGACCCGGTTCTTCGCCTGACTACTCCCGCCAGCTGCCGCCGGACATCCTTGCGGCCATCACTGAGGAGTTCGAGGTCGGGACGGCGTTGCTATGTTAGCCGTGACGGACTCACTCGCCGCCTCGCCGCCCCCTGCAGCAGCTGGTGCGGACGCAGCACTTCTGCACTTTGCGGCAACCACGATCGACGCTGCCGTTTGAAACCTGCCCCAGTCGATGCCAGCAAGTGAGATGCCTCGCCTGGGCTGTTGCAGGGCGTCTAAGTCGATATCGAAAACCACTGGGACATGATTAGAAGACAGAACCGTCCTCGTCGTGGCGGTGATCTGATGAGGGATGCCCTTGACGACTGCGATGTCGATGATATCCGGGAGGCCACGGGCAGGGAAGATTGTCGGATCGTACGGCCCCACCACAAGCGCATTGTGGCGTTCTGCTACCCGGAGCAGGCAGCGGCCAGCGGCATTGGTGATCCTGGAGTTCCAGGTTTACTATTGAAGTCCCCGGCGACGAACACCTGCCCCCTCAAGGAGAGCAGAGCATCGATGTCAGCAGGGTCCAGTGGACGAGACGGCGGCCGATAGGCAGCGACGAACGTGATGGCGCCCGCCGAGGTGTGAACGACGACACCAGTGGCCTCCAGGGTTGCCAGTGGTGGAAGTTGTATCACGTGATGACGAATGCCATTGAGGACGTAAACGGCTGTCCCACCGCCCGCCGTCAGTCGATCGGTGCGATAGCTGGAGTAGTTGGCCGCCCTGACGTCAACCCCAGGCTTCAGGTTTCGTTGATAAGGCAGACGTCGACGGCTTCATCTCGAAGAAATTGGCGAAGTTCACCAGCTTGAGTGCGGACGCCGTTGGCATTCCACGCGACGACCGTGAGCCTTCTAACGCTGCCCATGGTGCAGCTGGTGAGTGTTGACAGCGGTCGGGGCCGGAGAGGCCAGCGGCACTGCAGCGGTGAGTTGCTGCGACAGGGCTTCAATCAATTTCGTAGCACTGGTCACTAAGGCAGTGAGCTGCGCGACGAGGTTGGCCAGGTCAGCGGTGGAGGCAGCCGGCGTGGCCCCGTCGCTGGAAGGGGGAGGCGTGGCTGACTCGCTTGGAGAGTCCACCTGGGGCTGCTCGACTGACGGTGCTGAGCGCTGGGTACCCACGGGGCGCTGACCCCCGCGCAGGCGATTGGCGGGGCGTGGTCTGGCCGACGGCCCGGGAGAGACAGTACCCGCGTCCGCCACTAGCAGCTGTGGTGGAGGCGCAGGAGCCTCAGGTATCGGCACGCCATCCGACGCGGCAGGAGCAGGAGCAGCCGACGCAGCCGGGACGGTGAGGGCGCCCCCTGACGCCGCCGCGAAAGAGACGCCGGGCCGTCT
>NW_026063040.1:0-41715 GCF_023897955.1 Schistocerca gregaria | reverse complement strand
ACCGTAGACAGTGTGAGACATTACTCCCATAGAGGAAAGTGCGCATGGTGACTGTTGTATTCAATCCCGATGCAATTTCTGTGTTTCATCAACAGTCTGATAGTCCACAGATTACAGAATGCCTCCAGATGTATATCGGAAACTACTACTGGTCTTCCAGGAAACGATCAAAGCGTAGACTGTTTGAGACACTACTCCCATGGAGGAAAGAGCGCATGGTGACTGTTGTATTCCATCCCTATGCAATTTCTGTGTTTCATCAACATACTGATAGTCCACATATTACAGAATGATTCCAGATGTGCATCGGAAACTACTACTGGTCTTCCAGGGAACGATCAAAGCGTAGATTGTTAGAGACATTACTCCCATATAGGAAAGTGCGCATGGTGACAGTTGTATTCAATCCCGATGCAATTTCTGTGTTTCATCAACACTCTGATTGTCCACAGATTACAGAATGCCTCCAGATGTTCATCGGAAACTACTACTGGTCTTCCAGGGAACGATCAAACCGTAGACAGTGTGAGACATTACTCCCATGGAGGAAAGAGCGCATGGTTACTGCTGTATACAATCCCGAAGCAGATTCTGTGTTTCATCAACACTCGGATAGTCAACAGATTACAGAATGCATCCAGATGTGCATCGGAAACTACCACTGGTCTTCCAGGGAACGATGAAACCGTAGACAGTGTGAGACATTACTCCCATAGAGGAAAGTGCGCATGGTGACTGTTGTATTCAATCCCGATGCAATTTCTGTGTTTCATCAACAGTGTGATAGTCCACAGATTACAAAATGCCTCCAGATGTATATCGGAAACTACTACTGGTCTTCCAGGAGACGATAAAAGCGTAGACTGTTTGAGACATTACTCCCATGGAGGAAAGTGCGCATGGTGACTGTTGTATTCAATCCCGATGCAATTTTTGTGTTTGAACAACACTCTGATAGTTTACAGATTACAGAATACCTCCAGATGTACATCGGAAGCTACTACTGGTCTTCCTGAGAACGATCAAAGCGTAGACTGTCTAAGACATTACTCCCATAGAGGAAAGTGCGCATTGTGACTGTTGCAATCAATCCCGATGCAATTTCTGTGTTTCATCAACAGTCTGATTGTCCACATACTACAGAAAGCCTCCAGATGTGCAACGGAAACTATTACTGGTCTGCCAGAGAACGATCAAATCGTAGACTGTTTGAGACATTACTCCCATGGAGGAAAGTGCGCATGGTGACTGTTGTATTCAATCCCGATGCAATTTCTGTGTTTCATCAACACTCTGATAGTCCACAGATTACAGATTGTCTACAGATGTGCATCGGATACTACTACTGGTCTTCCTGGGAACGATAAAAGCGTAGTCTGTTTCAGACATTCCTCCCATGGAGGAAAGTGGGCATGGTGACTGTTATATTCAATCCCGATGCAATTTCTGTGTTTCATCAACACTCTGATAGCCCACTGATTACAGAATGCCTCCAGATGTGCATCGGAAACTACTACTGGTCTTCCAGGGAATGATCAAAGCGTAGTTCGTTTGAGACATTACTTTTATGGAGGAAAATGCGCATGGTGACTGTTGTATTCAATCCCGAAGCAATTTCTGTGTTTCATCAACATTCTGATAGTCCACAGATTACAGAATGCCTCCAGATGTGCATCGGAAACTACTACTGGTCTTCCAGGGAACGATCAAAGCGTAGACTGTTAGAGACATTACTGCCATATAGGAAAGTGCGCATGGTGACTGTTGTATTCAATCCCGATGCAGTTTCTGTGTTTCATTAACAGTCTGATTGTCCTCATACTGCAGAATGCCTCTAGATGTGCATCGGAAACTACTACTGGTCTTCCAGAGAACGATCAAAGCGTAGACTGTTTGAGACATTACTCCCATGGAGGAAAGTGCGCATGGTGACTGTTGTATTCAATCCCGAGGCAATTTCTGTGTTTCATCAACACTCTGATAGTCCACAGATTACAGATTGTCTACAGATGTGCATCGGATACTACTACTGATCTTCCTGGGAACGATCAAAGCGTAGTCTGTTTCAGACATTTCTCCCATGGAGGAAAGTGGGCATGGTGACTGTTATATTCAATCCCGATACAATTTCTGTGTTTTATCAACAGTCTGATACTCCACAGATTACAGAATGCCTCCAGATGTGCATCGCAAACTACTACTGGTTTTCCAGTAAACGATCAAACCGTAGACAGTGTGAGACATTACTCCCATAGAGGAAAGTGCGCATCGTGACTGTTGTATTCAATCCCGATGCAATATCTGTGTTTCATCAACAGTCTGATAGTCCACAGATTACAGAATGCCTCCAGATGTATATCGGAAACTACTACTGGTCTTCCAGGAAACGATCAAAGCGTAGACTGTTTGAGACACTACTCCCATGGAGGAAAGAGCGCATGGTGACTGTTGTATTCCATCCCTATGCAATTTCTGTGTTTCATCAACATACTGATAGTCCACATATTACAGAATGATTCCAGATGTGCATCGGAAACTACTACTGGTCTGCCAGGGAACGATCAAAGCGTAATCTCTTTAAGACATTACTCCCATGGAGGAAAGTGCGCATGTTGACTGTTGTATTCAATCCCGATGCAATTTCTTTGTTTCATCAACAGTCTGATAGTCCACAGATAACAGAATGCATCCAGATGTGCATCGGATACTACTACTGGTCTTCCAGGGAACGATCAAAGCGTAGACTGTTAGAGACATTACTCCCATATCGGAAAGTGCGCATGGTGACTGTTGTATTCAATCCCGATGCAATTTCTGTGTTTCATCAACACTCTGATTGTCCACAGATTACAGAATGCCTCCAGATGTGCATCGGAAACTACTATTGGTCTTCCTGGGAACGATCAAACCGTAGACTGTCTGAGACATTACTCCAATGGAGGAAAGTGCGCATGGTGACTGTTAATGAAACACAGAAATTGCATCGGGATTGAACACAACAGTCTGATATGCCACAGATTACAGAATGCCTCCAGATGTGCATCGGAAACTACTACTGGTCTTCCAGGGAACGATCAAACCGTAGACAGTGTGAGACATTACTCCCATGGAGGAAAGAGCGCATGGTTACTGCTGTATACAATCCCGAAGCAGATTCTGTGTTTCATCAACACTCTGATAGTCAACAGATTACAGAATGCCTCCAGATGTGCATCGGAAACTACCACTGGTCTTCCAGGGAACGATGAAACCGTAGACAGTGTGAGACATTACTCCCATAGAGGAAAGTGCGCATGGTGACTGTTGTATTCAATCCCGATGCAATTTCTGTGTTTCATCAACAGTGTGATAGTCCACAGATTACAAAATGCCTCCAGATGTATATCGGAAACTACTACTGGTCTTCCAGGAAACGATAAAATCGTAGACTGTTTGAGACATTACTCCCATGGAGGAAAGTGCGCATGGTGACTGTTGTATTCAATCCCGATGCAATTTCTGTGTTTGAACAACACTCTGATAGTTTACAGATTACAGAATACCTCCAGATGTACATCGGAAGCTACTACTGGTCTTCCTGAGAACGATCAAAGCGTAGACTGTCTAAGACATTACTCCCATAGAGGAAAGTGCGCATTGTGACTGTTGCAATCAATCCCGATGCAATTTCTGTGTTTCATCAACAGTCTGATTGTCCACATACTACAGAATGCCTCCAGATGTGCAACGGAAACTATTACTGGTCTGCCAGAGAACGATCAAATCGTAGACTGTTTGAGACATTACTCCCATGGAGGAAAGTGCGCATGGTGACTGTTGTATTCAATCCCGATGCAATTTCTGTGTTTCATCAACACTCTGATAGTCCACAGATTACAGATTGTCTACAGATGTGCATCGGATACTACTACTGGTCTTCCTGGGAACGATCAAAGCGTAGTCTGTTTCAGACATTTCTCCCATGGAGGAAAGTGTTCATGGTGACTGTTATATTCAATCCCGATGCAATTTCTGTGTTTCATCAACACTCTGATAGCCCACTGATTACAGAATGCCTCCAGATGTGCATCGGAAACTACTACTGGTCTTCCAGGGAATGATCAAAGCGTAGTTCGTTTGAGACATTACTTTTATGGAGGAAAATGCGCATGGTGACTGTTGTATTCAATCCCGATACAATTTCTGTGTTTCATCAACACTCTGATAGTCCACAGATTACAGATTGTCTACAGATGTGCATCGGATACTACTACTGGTCTTCCTGGGAACGATCAAAGCGTAGTCTGTTTCAGACATTTCTCCCATGGAGGAAAGTGGGCATGGTGACTGTTATATTCAATCCCGATGCAATTTCTGTGTTTCATCAACATTCTGATAGTCCACAGATTACAGAATGCCTCCAGATGTGCATCGCAAACTACTACTGGTTTTCCAGGAAACGATCAAACCGTAGACAGTGTGAGACATTACTCCCATAGAGGAAAGTGCGCATGGTGACTGTTGTATTCAATCCCGATGCAATTTCTGTGTTTCATCAACAGTCTGATAGTCCACAGATTACAGAATGCTTCCAGATGTATATCGGAAACTACTACTGGTCTTCCAGGAAACGATCAAAGCGTAGACTGTTTGAGACACTACTCCCATGGAGGAAAGAGCGCATGGTGACTCTTGTATTCCATCCCTATGCAATTTCTGTGTTTCATCAACATACTGATAGTCCACATATTACAGAATGATTCCAGATGTGCATCGGAAACTACTACTGGTCTGCCAGGGAACGATCAAATCGTAATCTCTTTAAGACATTACTCCCATGGAGGAAAGTGCGCATGCTGACTGTTGTATTCAATCCCGATGCAATTTCTTTGTTTCATCAACAGTCTGATAGTCCACAGATAACAGAATGCATCCAGATGTGCATCGGATACTACTACTGGTCTTCCAGGGAACGATCAAAGCGTAGACTGTTAGAGACATTACTCCCATATAGGAAAGTGCGCATGGTGACTGTTGTATTCAATCCCGATGCAATTTCTGTGTTTCATCAACACTCTGATAGTCCACAGATTACAGAATGCCTCCAGATGTGCATCGGAAACTACTATTCGTCTTCCTGGGAACGATCAAAGCGTAGACTGTCTGAGACATTACTCCAATGGAGGAAAGTGCGCATGGTGACTGTTAATGAAACACAGAAATTGCATCGGGATTGAACACAACAGTCTGATATGCCACAGATTACAGAATGCCTCCAGATGTGCATCGGAAACTACTACTGGTCTTCCAGGGAACGATCAAACCGTAGACAGTGTGAGACATTACTCCCATGGAGGAAAGAGCGCATGGTTACTGCTGTATACAATCCCGAAGCAGATTCTGTGTTTCATCAACACTCTGATAGTCAACAGATTACAGAATGCCTCCAGATGTGCATTGGAAACTACCACTGGTCTTCCAGGGAACGATGAAACCGTAGACAGTGTGAGACATTACTCCCATAGAGGAAAGTGCGCATGGTGACTGTTGTATTCAATCCCGATGCAATTTCTGTGTTTCATCAACAGTGTGATAGTCCACAGATTACAAAATGCCTCCAGATGTATATCGGAAACTACTACTGGTCTTCCAGGAAACGATAAAAGCGTAGACTGTTTGAGACGTTACTCCCATGGAGGAAAGTGCGCATGGTGACTGTTGTATTCAATCCCGATGCAATTTCTGTGTTTGAACAACACTCTGATAGTTTACAGATTACAGAATACCTCCAGATGTACATCAGAAGCTACTACTGGTCTTCCTGAGAACGATCAAAGCGTAGACTGTCTAAGACATTACTCCCATAGAGGAAAGTGCGCATTGTGACTGTTGCGATCAATCCCGATGCAATTTCTGTGTTTCATCAACAGTCTGATTGTCCACATACTACAGAATGCCTCCAGATGTGCAACGGAAACTATTACTGGTCTGCCAGAGAACGATCAAATCGTAGACTGTTTGAGACATTACTCCCATGGAGGAAAGTGCGCATGGTGACTGTTGTATTCAATCCCGATGCAATTTCTGTGTTTCATCAACACTCTGATAGTCCACAGATTACAGATTGTCTACAGATGTGCATCGGAAACTACTACTGGTCTTCCAGGGAATGATCAAAGCGTAGTTCGTTTGAGACATTACTTTTATGGAGGAAAATGCGCATGGTGACTGTTGTATTCAATCCCGGTAAAATTTCTGTGTTTCATCAACACTCTGATAGTCCACAGATTACAGATTGTCTACAGATGTGCATCGGATACTACTACTGGTCTTCCTGGGAACGATTAAAATCGTAGTCTGTTTCAGACATTTCTCCCATGGAGGAAAGTGGGCATGGTGACTGTTATATTCAATCCCGATGCAATTTCTGTGTTTCATCAACATTCTGATAGTCCACAGATTACAGAATGCCTCCAGATGTGCATCGGAAACTACTACTGGTCTTCCAGGGAACGATCAAAGCGTAGACTGTTAGAGACATTACTGCCATATAGGAAAGTGCGCATGGTGACTGTTGTATTCAGTCCCGATGCAATTTCTGTGTTTCATCAACACACTGATTGTCCACAGAAAACAGAATGCCTCCAGATGTGCATCGGAAACTACTACTGGTCTTCCAGCGAACGATCAAAGCGTAGACTGTTAGAGACATTACTCCCATGGAGGAAAGAGCGCATGGTGACTGCTGTATACAATCCCGAAGCAGATTCTGTGTTTCATCAACACTCTGATAGTCAACAGATTACAGAATGCCTCCAGATGTGCATCGGAAACTACCACTGGTCTTCCAGGGAACGATGAAACCGTAGACAGTTTGAGACATTACTCCCATAGAGGACAGTGCGCATGGTGACTGTTGTATTCAATCCCGATGCAATTTCTGTGTTTCATCATCAGTCTGATTGTCCACAGATTACAGAATGCCTCCAGATGTGCATCGGAAACTACTACTGGTCTTCCAGGGAACGATCAAAGCGTAGACTGTTTGAGACATTACTTCCATGGAGGAAAGTGCGCATGGTGACTGTTGTACTCAATCCCGATGCAATTTCTGTGTTTCATCAACAGTCTCATATGCCACAGATTACAGAATGCCTCAGGATGTGCATCGGAAACTACTACTGGTCTTCCAGGGAACGATCAAAGCGTACACTGTTTGAGACATTTCTCCCATGCAGGAAAGTGCGCATGGTGACTGTTGTATTCAATCCCGATGCAATTTCTGTGTTTCATCAACACTCTGATAGTCCACAGATTACAGATTGTCTACAGATGTGCATCGGATACTACTACTGGTCTTCCTGGGAACGATCAAAGCGTAGTCTGTTTCAGACATTTCTCCCATGGAGGAAAGTGGGCATGGTGACTGTTATATTCAATCCCGATGCAATTTCTGTGTTTCATCAACACTCTGATAGCCCACTGATTACAGAATGCCTCCAGATGTGCATCGGAAACTACTACTGGTCTTCCAGGGAATGATCAAAGCGTAGTTCGTTTGAGACATTACTTTTATGGAGGAAAATGCGCATGGTGACTGTTGTATTCAATCCCGGTACAATTTCTGTGTTTCATCAACACTCTGATAGTCCACAGATTACAGATTGTCTACATATGTGCATCGGATACTACTACTGGTCTTCCTGGGAACGATTAAAATCGTAGTCTGTTTCAGACATTTCTCCCATGGAGGAAAGTGGGCATGGTGACTGTTATATTCAATCCCGATGCAATTTCTGTGTTTCATCAACATTCTGATAGTCCACAGATTACAGAATGCCTCCAGATGTGCATCGGAAACTACTACTGGTCTTCCAGGGAACGATCAAAGCGTAGACTGTTAGAGACATTACTGCCATATAGGAAAGTGCGCATGGTGACTGTTGTATTCAATCCCGATGCAATTTCTGTGTTTCATCAACACACTGATTGTCCACAGATTACAGAATGCCTCCAGATGTGCATCGGAAACTACTACTGGTCTTTCAGCGAACGATCAAAGCGTAGACTGTTAGAGACATTACTCCCATGGAGGAAAGAGCGCATGGTGACTGCTGTATACAATCCCGAAGCAGATTCTGTGTTTCATCAACACTCTGATAGTCAACAGATTACAGAATGCCTCCAGATGTGCATCGGAAACTACCACTGGTCTTCCAGGGAACGATGAAACCGTAGACAGTTTGAGACATTACTCCCATAGAGGACAGTGCGCATGGTGACTGTTGTATTCACTCCAGATGCAATTTCTGTGATTCATCAACAGTGTGATAGTCCACAGATGACAGATTGTCTACAGATGTGCATCGGATACTACTACTGGTCTTCCTGGGAACGATCAAAGCGTATTCTGTTTCAGACATTTCTCCCATGGAGGAAAGTGGGCATGGTGACTGTTATATTCAATCCCGATGCAATTTCTGTGTTTCATCAACACTCTGATAGCCCACTGATTACAGAATGCCTCAGGATGTGCATCGGAAACTACTACTGGTCTTCCAGGGAACGATCAAAGCGTACACTGTTTGAGACATTTCTCCCATGCAGGAAAGTGCGCATGGTGACTGTTGTATTCAATCCCGATGCAATTTCTGTGTTTCATCAACACTCTGATAGTCCACAGATTACAGATTGTCTAAAGATGTGCATCGGATACTACTACTGGTCTTCCTGGGAACGATCAAAGCGTAGTCTGTTTCAGACATTTCTCCCATGGAGGAAAGTGGGCATGGTGACTGTTATATTCAATCCCGATGCAATTTCTGTGTTTCATCAACACTCTGATAGCCCACTGATTACAGAATGCCTCCAGATGTGCATCGGAAACTACTACTGGTCTTCCAGGGAATGATCAAAGCGTAGTTCGTTTGAGACATTACTTTTATGGAGGAAAATGCGCATGGTGACTGTTGTATTCAATCCCGGTACAATTTCTGTGTTTCATCAACACTCTGATAGTCCACAGATTACAGATTGTCTACAGATGTGCATCGGATACTACTACTGGTCTTCCCGGGAACGATTAAAATCGTAGTCTTTTTCAGACATTTCTCCCATGGAGGAAAGTGGGCATGGTGACTGTTATATTCAATCCCGATGCAATTTCTGTGTTTCATCAACATTCTGATAGTCCACAGATTACAGAATGCCTCCAGATGTGCATCGGAAACTACTACTGGTCTTCCAGGGAACGATCAAAGCGTAGACTGTTAGAGACATTACTGCCATATAGGAAAGTGCGCATGGTGACTGTTGTATTCAATCCCGATGCAATTTCTGTGTTTCATCAACACACTGATTGTCCACAGATTACAGAATGCCTCCAGATGTGCATCGGAAACTACTACTGGTCTTCCAGCGAACGATCAAAGCGTAGACTGTTTGAGACACTACTCCCATGGAGGAAAGAGCGCATGGTGACTGCTGTATACAATCCCGAAGCAGATTCTGTGTTTCATCAACACTCTGATAGTCAACAGATTACAGAATGCCTCCAGATGTGCATCGGAAACTACCACTGGTCTTCCAGGGAACGATGAAACCGTAGACAGTTTGAGACATTACTCCCATAGAGGACAGTGCGCATGGTGACTGTTGTATACACTCCAGATGCAATTTCTGTGATTCATCAACAGTGTGATAGTCCACAGATTACAGATTGTCTACAGATGTGCATCGGATACTACTACTGGTCTTCCTGGGAACGATCAAAGCGTATTCTGTTTCAGACCTTTCTCCCATGGAGGAAAGTGGGCATGGTGACTGTTATATTCAATCCCGATGCAATTTCTGTGTTTCATCAACACTCTGATAGCCCACTGATTACAGAATGCCTCCAGATGTGCATCGGAAACTACTACTGGTCTTCCAGGGAATGATCAAAGCGTAGTTCGTTTGACACATTACTTTTATGGAGGAAAATGCGCATGGTGACTGTTGTATTCAATCCCGATGCAATTTCTGTGTTTCATCAACATTCTGATAGTCCACAGATTACAGAATGCTTCCAGATGTGCATCGGAAACTACTACTGGTCTTCTAGGGAACGATCAAAGCGTAGACTGTTAGAGACATTACTCCCATATAGGAAAGTGCGCATGGTGACTGTTGTATTCAATCCCGATGCAATTTCTGTTTTTCATCAACACTCTGATTGTCCACAGATTACAGAATGCCTCCAGATGTGCATCGGAAACTACTATTGGTCTTCCTGGGAACGATCAAAGCGTAGACTGTCTGAGACATTACTCCAATGGAGGAAAGTGCGCATGGTGACTGTTGTATTCAATCCCGATGCAATTTCTGTGTTTCATCAACAGTCTGATTGTCCACAGATTACAGAATGCCTCCAGATGTGCATCGGAAACTACTACTGGTTTTCCAGGGAACGATCAAAGCGTAGACTGTTTGAGACATTACTCCCATGGAGGAAAGTGCGCATGGTGACTGTTGTACTCAATCCCGATGCAATTTCTGTGTTTCATCAACAGTCTGATATGCCACAGATTACAGAATGCCTCAGGATGTGCATCGGAAACTACTACTGGTCTTCCAGGGAACGATCAAAGCGTAGACTGTTTGAGACATTTCTCCCATGCAGGAAAGTGCGCATGGTGACTGTTGTATTCAATCCCTATGCTATTTCTGTGTTTCATCAACACTCCGATAGTCCACAGATTACAGAATGCCCCCAGATGTGCATCCGAAACTATTACTGGTCTTCCAGGGAACGATAAAGAGAAGACTGTTTGAGACATTACTCCCATGGAGGAAAGTGCTCATGGTGACTGTTGTATTCAATCCCGATGTAATTTCTGTTCTTCAGCAACACTCTGATAGTCCACAGATTACAGAATGCCTCCAGATGTGCATCGGAAACTACTACTGATCTTCCAGGGAACGATCAAAGCGTAGACTGTTAGAGACATTACTCCCATGGAGGAAGGAGCACATGGTGACTGCTGTATACAATCCCGATGCAGATTCTGTGTTTCATCAACACTCTGATAGTCAACAGATTACAGAATGCCTCCAGATGTGCATCCGAAACTATTACTGGTCTTAATGGGAACGATCTAAGCGTAGACTGTGTGAGACATTACTCTCATAGAGGAAAGTGCGAATGGTGACTGTTGTATTCAATCCCGATGCAATTTCTGTGTTTCATCAACAGTGTGATAGTCACCAGATTACAGAATGCCTCCAGATGTGCATCGGAAACTACCACTGGTCTTCCAGGGAACGATCAAACCGTAGACAGTGTGAGACATTACTCCCATAGAGGAAAGTGCGAATGGTAACTGTTGCATTTAATCCCGATGCAATTTCTGTGTTTCATTAACAGTCTGATTGTCCACATACTGCAGAATGCCTCCAGATGTGCATCGGAAACTACTACTGGTCTTCCAGAGAACGATCAAAGCGTAGACTGTTTGAGACATTACTCCCATGGAGGAAAGTGCGCATGGTGACTGTTGTATTCAATTCCGATGCAATTTCTGTGTTTCATCAACACTCTGATAGTCCACAGATTACAGATTGTCTACAGATGTGCATCGGATACTACTACTGGTCTTCCTGGGAACGATCAAAGCGTAGTCTGTTTCAGACTTTTCTCCCATGGAGGAAAAGTGGGCATGGTGACTGTTATATTCAATCCCGATGCAATTTCTGTGTTTCATCAACACTCTGATAGTCCTCAGATTACAGAATGCCTCTCGATTTGCATCGGAAAATACTACTGGTCTTCCTGGGAACGATCTAAGCGTAGACTGTATGAGACATTACTCCCTTGGAGGAAAGTGCGCATGGTGACTGTTGTATTCAATCCGGATGCAATTTCTGTGTTTTATCAACAGTCTGATAGTCCACAGATTACAGAATGCCTCCAGATGTGCATCGGAAACTACTACTGGTTTTCCAGGAAACGATCAAACCGTAGACAGTGTGAGACAATACTCCCATAGAGGAAAGTGCGCATGGTGACTGTTGTATTCAATCCCGATGCAATTTCTGTGTTTCATCAACAGTCTAATAGTCCACTGATTACAGAATGCCTTCAGATATATATCGGAAACTACTACTGGTCTTCCAGGAAACGATCAAAGTGTAGACTGTTTGAGACACTACTCCCATGGAGGAAAGTGCGCATGGTGACTGTTGTATTTCATCCCGATGCAATTTCTGTGTTTCATCAACATACTGATAGTCCACATATTACAGAATGCCTCCAGATGTGCATCGGAAACTACTACTGGTCTTCCAGGGAACGATAAAAGCGTTAACTCTTTAAGACATTACTCCCATGGACGAAAGTGCGCATGGTGACTGTTGTATTCTATCCCGATGCAATTTCTTTGTTTCATCAACAGTCTGATAGTCCACAGATTACAGAATGACTCCAGATGTGCATCGGATACTACTACTGGTCTTCCAGGGAACGATCAAAGCATAGACTGTTAGAGACATTACTCCCACATAGGAAAGTGCGCATGGTGACTGTTGTATTCAATCCCGATGCAATTTCTGTGTTTCATCAACATTCTGATAGTCCACAGATTACAGAATGCTTCCAGATGTGCATCGGAAAATACTACTGGTCTTCCAGGGAACGATCAAAGCGTAGACTGTTAGAGACATTATTCCCATATAGGAAAGTGCGCATGGTGACTGTTGTATTCAATCCCGATGCAATTTCTGTGTTTCATCAACAGTCTGATATGCCACAGATTACAGAAGGCCTCCAGATGTGCATCGGAAACTACTATTGGTCTTCCTGGGCACGATCAAAGCGTAGAGTGTCTGAGACATTACTCCAATGGAGGAAAGTGCGCACGGTGACTGTTGTATTCAATCCCGATGCAATTTCTGTGTTTCATCAACAGTCTGATTGTCCACAGATCACAGAATGCCTCCAATTGTGCATCGGAAACTACTACTGGTCTTCCAGGGAACAATCAAAGCGTAGACTGTTTGAGACATTACTCCCATGGAGGAAAGTGCGCATGGTGACTGTTGTACTCAATCCCGATGCAATTTCTGTGTTTCATCAACAGTCTGATATGCCACAGATTACAGAATGCCGCAGGATGTGCATCGGAAACTACTACTGGTCTTCCAGGGAACGATCAAAGCGTACACTGTTTGAGAAGTTTCTCCCATGCAGGAAAGTGCGCATGGTGACTGTTGTATTCAATCCCTATGCTGTTTCTGTGTTTCATCAACACTCCGATAGTCCACAGATTACAGAATGCCTCCAGATGTGCATCCGAAACTATTACTGGTCTTAATGGGAACGATCTAAGCGTAGACTGTATCAGACATTACTCCCATGGAGGACAGTGCGCATGGTGACTGTTGTATTCAATCCCGATGCAATTTCTGTGTTTTATCAACAGTCTAATAGTCCACAGATTACAGAATGCCTCCAGATGTGCATCGGAAACTACTACTGGTTTTCCAGGAAACGATCAAACCGTAGACAGTGTGAGACATTACTCCCATAGAGGAAAGTTCGCATGGTGACTGTTGTATTCAATCCCGATGCAATTTCTGTGTTTCATCAACAGTCTGATAGTCCACAGATTACAGAATGCCTCCAGATGTATATCGGAAACTACTACTGGTCTTCCAGGAAACGATCAAACCGTAGACTGTTTGAGACACTACTCCCATGGAGGAAAGTGCGCATGGTGACTGTTGTATTTCATCCCGATACAATTTCTGTGTTTCATGAACATACTGATAGTCCACATATTACAGAATGCCTCCAGATGTTCATCGGAAACTACTACTGATCTTCCAGGGAACGATCAAAGCGTAAACTCTTTAAGACATTACTCCCATGGAGGAAAGTGCGCATGGTGACTGTTGTATTCAATCCCGATGCAATTTCTTTGTTTCATCAACATTCCGATAGTCCACAGATTACAGAATGCTTCCAGATGTGCATCGGAAACTACTACTGGTCTTCCAGGGAACGATCAAAGCGTAGACTGTTAGAGACATTACTCCCATATAGGAAAGTGCGCATGGTGACTGTTGTATTCAATCCCGATGCAATTTCTGTCTTTCATCAACAGTCTGATTGTCCACAGATTACAGAATGCCTCCAGATGTGCATCGGAAACTACTACTGGTCTTCCAGGGAACAATCAAAGCGTAGACTGTTTGAGACATTACTCCCATGGAGGAAAGTGCGCATGGTGACTGTTGTACTCAATCCCGATGCAATTTCTGTGTTTCATCAACAGTCTGATATGCCACAGATTACAGAATGCCTCAGGATGTGCATCGGAAACTACTACTGGTCTTCTAGGGAACGATCAAAGCGTAGACTGTTAGAGACATTACTCCCATATAGGAAAGTGCGCATGGTGACTGTTGTATTCAATCCCTATGCTATTTCTGTGTTTCATCAACACTCCGATAGTACACAGATTACAGAATGCCCCCAGATGTGCATCCGAAACTATTACTGGTCTTCCAGGGAACGATAAAGAAAAGACTGTTTGAGACATTACTCCAATGGAGGAAAGTGCTCATGGTGACTGTTGTATTCAATCCCGATGTAATTTTTGTTCTTCAGCAACACTCTGATAGTCCACAGATTACAGAATGCCTCCAGATGTGCATCGGAAACTACTACTGATCTTCCAGGGAACGATCAAAGCGTAGACTGTTAGAGACATTACTCCCATGGAGGAAGGAGCGCATGGTGACTGCTGTATACAATCCCGATGCAGAGTCTGTGTTTCATCAACACTCTGAAAGTCAACAGATTACAGAATGCCTCCAGATGTGCATCGGAAACTACCACTGGTCTTCCAGGGAACGATCAAACCGTAGACAGTGTGAGACATTACTCTCATAGAGGAAAGTGCGAATGGTGACTGTTGTATTCAATCCCGATGCGATTTATGTGTTTCATCAACAGTGTGATAGTCACCAGATTACAGAATGCCTCCAGATGTGCATCGGAAACTACCACTGGTCTTCCAGGGAACGATCAAACCGTAGACAGTGTGAGACATTTCTCCCATAGAGGAAAGTGCGAATGGTAACTGTTGCATTTAATCCCGATGCAATTTCTGTGTTTCATTAACAGTCTGATTGTCCACATACTGCAGAATGCCTCCAGATGTGCATCGGAAACTACTACTGGTCTTCCAGAGAACGATCAAAGCGTAGACTGTTTGAGACATTACTCCCATGGATGAAAGTGCGCATGGTGACTGTTGTATTCAATCACGATGCAATTTCTGTGTTTTATCAACAGTCTGATAGTCCACAGATTACAGAATGCCTCCAGATGTGCATCGGAAACTACTACTGGCTTTCCAGGAAACGATCAAACCGTAGACAGTGTGAGACAATACTCCCATAGAGGAAAGTGCGCATGGTGACTGTTGTATTCAATCGCGATGCAATTTCTGTGTTTCATCAACAGTCTGATAGTCCACTGATTACAGAATGCCTTCAGATGTATATCGGAAACTACTACTGGTCTTCCAGGAAACGATCAAAGCGTAGACTGTTTGAGACACTACTCCCATGGAGGAAAGTGCGCATGGTGACTGTTGTATTTCATCCCGATGCAATTTCTGTGTTTCATCAACATACTGATAGTCCACATATTACAGAATGCCTCCAGATGTGCATCGGAAACTACTACTGGTCTTCTAGGGAACGATCAAAGCGTAGACTGTTAGAGACATTACTCCCATATAGGAAAGTGCGCATGGTGACTGTTGTATTCAATCCCTATGCTATTTCTGTGTTTCATCAACACTCCGATAGTACACAGATTACAGAATGCCCCCAGATGTGCATCCGAAACTATTACTGGTCTTCCAGGGAACGATAAAGAAAAGACCGTTTGAGACATTACTCCCATGGAGGAAAGTGCGCATGGTGACTGTTGTATTCAATTCCGATGCAATTTCTGTGTTTCATCAACACTCTGATAGTCCACAGATTACAGATTGTCTACAGATGTGCATCGGATACTACTACTGGTCTTCCTGGGAACGATCAAAGCGTAGTCTGTTTCAGACTTTTCTCCCATGGAGGAAAGTGGGCATGGTGACTGTTATATTCAATCCCGATGCAATTTCTGTGTTTCATCAACACTCTGATAGCCCACTGATTACAGAATGCCTCCAGATGTGCATCGGAAACTACTACTGGTCTTCCAGGGAATGATCAAAGCGTAGTTCGTTTGAGACATTACTTTTATGGAGGAAAATGCGCATGGTGACTGTTGTATTCAATCCCGATGCAATTTCTGTGTTTCGTCAACATTCTGATAGTCCTCAGATTACAGAATGCCTCTCGATTTGCATCGGAAAATACTACTGGTCTTCCTGGGAACGATCTAAGCGTAGACTGTATGAGACATTACTCCCTTGGAGGAAAGTGCGCATGGTGACTGTTGTATTCAATCCGGATGCAATTTCTGTGTTTTATCAACAGTCTGATAGTCCACAGATTACAGAATGCCTCCAGATGTGCATCGGAAACTTCTACTGGTTTTCCAGGAAACGATCAAACCGTAGACAGTGTGAGACAATACTCCCACAGAGGAAAGTGCGCATGGTGACTGTTGTATTCAATCCCGATGCAATTTCTGTGTTTCATCAACAGTCTGATAGTCCACTGATTACAGAATGCCTTCAGATATATATATCGGAAACTACTACTGGTCTTCCAGGAAACGATCAAAGTGTAGACTGTTTGAGACACTACTCCCATGGAGGAAAGTGCGCATGGTGACTGTTGTATTTCATCCCGATGCAATTTCTGTGTTTCATCAACATACTGATAGTCCACATATTACAGAATGCCTCCAGATGTGCATTCGAAACTACTACTGGTCTTCCAGGGAACGATAAAAGCGTAAACTCTTTAAGACATTACTCCCATGGACGAAAGTGCGCATGGTGACTGTTGTATTCAATCCCGATGCAATTTCTTTGTTTCATCAACAGTCTGATAGTCCACAGATTACAGAATGACTCCAGATGTGCATCGGATACTACTACTGGTCTTCCAGGGAACGATCAAAGCATAGACTGTTAGAGACATTACTCCCACATAGGAAAGTGCGCATGGTGACAGTTGTATTCAATCCCGATGCAATTTCTGTGTTTCATCAACATTCTGATAGTCCACAGATTACAGAATGCTTCCAGATGTGCATCGGAAACTACTACTGGTCTTCCAGGGAACGATCAAAGCGTAGACTGTTAGAGACATTATTCTCATATAGGAAAGTGCGCATGGTGACTGTTGTATTCAATCCCGATGCAATTTCTGTGTTTCATCAACAGTCTGATATGCCACAGATTACAGAAGGCCTCCAGATGTGCATCGGAAACTACTATTGGTCTTCCTGGGCACGATCAAAGCGTAGAGTGTCTGAGACATTACTCCAATGGAGGAAAGTGCGCACGGTGACTGTTGTATTCAATCCCGATGCAATTTCTGTGTTTCATCAACAGTCTGATTGTCCACAGATCACAGAATGCCTCCAGATGTGCATCGGAAACTACTACTGGTCTTCCAGGGAACAATCAAAGCGTAGACTGTTTGAGACATTACTCCCATGGAGGAAAGTGCGCATGGTGACTGTTGTACTCAATCCCGATGCAATTTCTGTGTTTCATCAACAGTCTGATATGCCACAGATTACAGAGTGCCTCAGGATGTGCATCGGAAACTACTACTGGTCTTCCAGGGAACGATCAAAGCGTACACTGTTTGAGACGTTTCTCCCATGCAGGAAAGTGCGCATGGTGACTGTTGTATTCAATCCCTATGCTGTTTCTGTGTTTCATCAACACTCCGATAGTCCACAGATTACAGAATGCCTCCAGATGTGCATCCGAAACTATTACTGGTCTTAATGGGAACGATCTAAGCGTAGACTGTATCAGACATTACTCCCATGGAGGAAAGTGCGCATGGTGACTGTTGTATTCAATCCCGATGCAATTTCTGTGTTTTATCAACAGTCTAATAGTCCACAGATTACAGAATGCCTCCAGATGTGCATCGGAAACTACTACTGGTTTTCCAGGAAACGATCAAACCGTAGACAGTGTGAGACATTACTCCCATAGAGGAAAGTTCGCATGGTGACTGTTGTATTCAATCCCGATGCAATTTCTGTGTTTCATCAACAGTCTGATAGTCCACAGATTACAGAATGCCTCCAGATGTATATCGGAAACTACTACTGGTCTTCCAGGAAACGATCAAACCGTAGACTGTTTGAGACACTACTCCCATGGAGGAAAGTGCGCATGGTGACTGTTGTATTTCATCCCGATGCAATTTCTGTGTTTCATGAACATACTGATAGTCCACATATTACAGAATGCCTCCAGATGTTCATCGGAAACTACTACTGATCTTCCAGGGAACGATCAAAGCGTAAACTCTTTAAGACATTACTCCCATGGAGGAAAGTGCGCATGGTGACTGTTGTATTCAATCCCGATGCAATTTCTTTGTTTCATCAACAGTCTGATAGTCCACAGATTACAGAATGACTCCAGATGTGCATCGGATACTACTACTGGTCTTCCAGGGAACGATCAAAGCATAGACTGTTAGAGACATTAGTCCCACATAGGAAAGTGCGCATGGTGACTGTTGTATTCAATCCCGATGCAATTTCTGTGTTTCATCAACATTCTGATAGTCCACAGATTACAGAATGCTTCCAGATGTGCATCGGAAACTACTACTGGTCTTCCAGGGAACGATCAAAGCGTAGACTGTTAGAGACATTACTCCCATATAGGAAAGTGCGCATGGTGACTGTTGTATTCAATCCCTATGCTATTTCTGTGTTTCATCAACACTCCGATAGTACACAGATTACAGAATGCCCCCAGATGTGCATCCGAAACTATTACTGGTCTTCCAGGGAACGATAAAGAAAAGACTGTTTGAGACATTACTCCCATGGAGGAAAGTGCTCATGGTGACTGTTGTATTCAATCCCGATGTAATTTCTGTTCTTCAGCAACACTCTGATAGTCCACAGATTACAGAATGCCTCCAGATGTGCATCGGAAACTACTACTGATCTTCCAGGGAACGATCAAAGCGTAGACTGTTAGAGACATTACTCCCATGGAGGAAGGAGCGCATGGTGACTGCTGTATACAATCCCGATGCAGATTCTGTGTTTCATCAACACTCTGATAGTCAACAGATTACAGAATGCCTCCAGATGTGCATCGGAAACTACCACTGGTCTTCCAGGGAACGATCAAACCGTAGACAGTGTGAGACATTACTCTCATAGAGGAAAGTGCGAATGGTGACTGCTGTATTCAATCCCGATGCGATTTCTGTGTTTCATCAACAGTGTGATAGTCACCAGATTACAGAATGCCTCCAGATGTGCATCGGAAACTACCACTGGTCTTCCAGGGAACGATCAAACCGTAGACAGTGTGAGACATTACTCCCATAGAGGAAAGTGCGAATGGTAACTGTTGCATTTAATCCCGATGCAATTTCTGTGTTTCATTAACAGTCTGATTGTCCACATACTGCAGAATGCCTCCAGATGTGCATCGGAAACTACTACTGGTCTTCCAGAGAACGATCAAAGCGTAGACTGTTTGAGACATTACTCCCATGGAGGAAAGTGCGCATGGTGACTGTTGTATTCAATCACGATGCAATTTCTGTGTTTTATCAACAGTCTGATAGTCCACAGATTACAGAATGCCTCCAGATGTGCATCGGAAACTACTACTGGCTTTCCAGGAAACGATCAAACCGTAGACAGTGTGAGACAATACTCCCATAGAGGAAAGTGCGCATGGTGACTGTTGTATTCAATCCCGATGCAATTTCTGTGTTTCATCAACAGTCTGATAGTCCACTGATTACAGAATGCCTTCAGATGTATATCGGAAACTACTACTGGTCTTCCAGGAAACGATCAAAGCGTAGACTGTTTGAGACACTACTCCCATCGAGGAAAGTGCGCATGGTGACTGTTGTATTTCATCCCGATGCAATTTCAGTGTTTCATCAACATACTGATAGTCCACATATTACAGAATGCCTCCAGATGTGCATCGGAAACTACTACTGGTCTTCCAGGGAACGATCAAAGCGTAAACTCTTTAAGACATTACTCCCATGGACGAAAGTGCGCATGGTGACTGTTGTATTCAATCCCGATGCAATTACTTTGTTTCATCAACAGTCTGATAGTCCACAGATTACAGAATGACTCCAGATGTGCATCGGATACTACTACTGGTCTTCCAGGGAACGATCAAAGCATAGACTGTTAGAGACATTACTCCCACATAGGAAAGTGGGCATGGTGACTGTTGTATTCAATCCCGATGCAATTTCTGTGTTTCATCAACATTCTGATAGTCCACAGATTACAGAATGCTTCCAGATGTGCATCGGAAACTACTACTGGTTTTCCAGGGAACGATCAAAGCGTAGACTGTTAGAGACATTATTCCCATATAGGAAAATGCGCATGGTGACTGTTGTATTCAATCCCGATGCAATTTCTGTGTTTCATCAACACTCTGATTGTCCACAGATTACAGAAGGCCTCCAGATGTGCATCGGAAACTACTATTGGTCTTCCTGGGCACGATCAAAGCGTAGAGTGTCTGAAACGTTACTCCAATGGAGGAAAGTGCGCATGGTGACTGTTGTATTTAATCCCTATGCTGTTTCTGTGTTTCATCAACACTCCGATAGTCCACAGATTACAGAATGACTCCAGATGTGCATCCGAAACTATTACTGGTCTTAATGGGAACGATCTAAGCGTAGACTGTATGAGACATTACTCCCATGGAGGAATAGTGCGCATGGTGACTGTTGTATTCAATCCCGATGCAATTTCTGTGTTTCATCAACAGTCTAATAGTCCATAGATTACAGAATGCCTCCAGATGTGCATCGGAAACTACTACTGGTTTTCCAGGAAACGATCAAACCGTAGACAGTGTGAGACATTACTCCCATAGAGGAAAGTTCGCATGGTGACTGTTGTATTCAATCCCGATGCAATTTCTGTGTTTCATCAACAGTCTGATAGTCCACAGATTACAGAATGCCTCCAGATGTATATCGGAAACTACTACTAGTCTTCCAGGAAACGATCAAAGCGTAGACTGTTTGAGACACTACTCCCATGGAGGAAAGTGCGCATGGTGACTGTTGTATTCAATCCCGATGCAATTTCTTTGTTTCATCAACAGTCTGATAGTCCACAGATTACAGAATGCCTCCAGATGTGCATCGGATACTACTACTGGTCTTCGAGGGAACGATCAAAGTGTAGACTGTTAGAGACATTACTCCCATGGAGGAAAGTGCGCATGGTGACTGTTGTACTCAATCCCGATGCAATTTCTGTGTTTCATCAACAGTCTAATTGTCCACAGATTACAGAATGCTTCCAGATGTGCATCGGAAACTACTACTGGTCTTCCAGGGAACAATCAAAGCGTAGACTGTTTGAGACATTACTCCCATGGAGGAAAGTGCGCATGGTGACTGTGGTACTCAATCCGGATGCAATTTCTGTGTTTCTTCAACAGTCTGATATGCCACTGATTACAGAATGACTCCAGATGTGCATCGGAAACTACTACTGGTCTTCCAGGGAACGATCAAAGCGTAGACTGTTTGAGACATTTCTCCCATGCAGGAAAGTGCGCATGGTGACTGTTGTATTCAATCCCGATGCTATTTCTGTGTTTCATCAACACTCCGATAGTCCACAGATTACAGAATGCCTCCAGATGTGCATCCGAAACTATTACTGGTCTTCCAGGGAACGATAAAAAAAAAGACTGTTTGAGACATTACTCCCAAGGAGGAAAGTGCTCATGGTGACTGTTGTATTCAATCCCGATGTAATTTCTGTGTTTCATCAACATTCTGATAGTCCACAGATTACGGAATGCCTCCAGATGTGCATCGGAAACTACTACTGGTCTTCCAGGGAACGATCAAAGCGTAAACTCTTTGAGACATTACTCCCATGGAGGAATGTGCGTATGGTGACTGCTGTATTCAATCCCGATGCATTTTCTGTGTTTCATCAACATTCTGATAGTCCACAGATTACAGAATGCCTCCAGATGTATATCGGAAACTACTACTGGTCTTCCAGGAAACGATCAAAGCGTAGACTGTTTAAGACATTACTCCCATGGACGAAAGAGCGCATGGTGACTGTTGTATTCAATCCCGATGCAATTTCTGTGTTTGAACAACACTCTGATAGTTTACAGATTACAGAATACCTCCATAAGTGCATCGGAAACTACTACTGGTCTTCCTGGGAACGATCAAAGCGTAGACTGTCTAAGACATTACTCCCATGGAGGAAAGTGCGCATGGTGGCTGTTGTATTCAATCCCGATGCAATTTCTGTGTTTCATCAACAGTCTGATTGTCCACATACTACAGAATGCCTCCAGATGTGCATCGGAAACTACTACTGGTCTTCCAGAGAACGATCAAAGCGTAGACTGTTTGAGACATTACTCCCATGGAGGAAAGTGCGCATGGTGACTGTTGTATTCAATCCCGATGCAATTTCAGTGTTTCATCAACAGTCTGATATTCCACAGATTACAGAATGCCTCTGCATCTACATCTACATCTACATCCATACTCCGCAAGCCACCTGACGGTGTGTGGCGGAGGGTACCCTGTGTACCTCTATCGGTTCTTCCTTCTATTCCAGTCTCGTATTGTACGTGGAATGAAGGATTGTCGGTATGCTTCTGTGTGGGCTCTAATCTCTCTGATTTTATCCTCATGGTCTCTTCGCGAGATATACGTAGGAGGGAGCAATATACTGCTTGACTCTTCGGTGAAGGTATGTTCTTGAAACTTTAACAAAAGCCCTTACCGAGCTACTGAGCGTCTCTACTGCAGTGTCTTCCACTGGAGTTTATCTATCATCTCCGTAACGCTTTCGCAATTACTAATGATCCTGTAACGAAGCGCGCTGCTCTCCGTTGGATCTTCTCTATCTCTTCTATCAACCCTACCTGGTGCGGATCCCACACTGCTGAGCAGTATTCAAGCATTGGGCGAACATGCGTACTGTAACTTACTTCCTTTGTTGTCGGATTGCATTTCTTAAGATTCTTCCAATGAATCTCAGTCTGGCATCTGCTTTACCGAAGATCAACTTTATTTGATCATTCCATTTTAAATCACTCCTAATGAGTACTACCAGATAATTTATGGAATTAACTACTTCCAGTTGCTGACCTGCTATTTTGTAGCTAAATGATAAGGGACCTATCTTTCTATGTATTCGCATCACATTACACTTGTCTACATTGAGATTCAATTGCCATTCCGTGCACCATGCGTCAATTCGCTGCAGATCCTCCTGCATTTCAGTACAATTTTCCATTGTTGCAACATCTCGATACACCACAGCATCATCTGCAAAAAGCCTCAGTGAACTTCCGATGTCATCCAGCAGGTCATTTATGTATATTGTGAATAGCAACGGTCCTATGACACTCCCCTGCGGCACACCTGAAATCACTCTTACTTCGGAAGACTTCTCTCCATTGAGAATGACATGCTGCGTTCTGTTATCTAGGAACTCCTCAATCCAACACACAATTGATCTGATAGTCCGTACGCTCTTACTTTGTTCATTAAACGACTGTGGGGAACTGTGTCAAACGCCTTGCGGAAGTCAAGAAACACGGCATCTACCTGTGAACCCGTGTCTAAGGCCCTCTGAGTCTCGTGGACGAATAGCGAGAGCTGGGTTTCACACGACCGTCTTTTTCGAAACCCATTCTGATTCCTACAGAGTAGATTTCTAGTCTCCAGAAAAGACATTATACTCGAACATAATACGTGTTCCAAAATTCTACAACTGATCGACGTTAGAGATATAGGTCTATAGTTCTGCACATCTGTTTGACGTCCCTTCTTGAAAACGGGGATGACCTGAGCCCTTTTCCAATCCTTTGGAACGCTTCGCTCTTCTAGAGACCTACGGTACACCGCTGCAAGAAGGGGGACAAGTTCCTTCGCGTACTCTGTGTAAAATCGAACTGGTATTCCATCAGGACCAGCGGCCTTTCCTCTTTTGAGCGATTTTAATTGTTTCTCTATCCTTCTGTCGTCTATTTCGATATCTACCATTTTGTCAACTGTGCGACAATCTAGAGAAGGAACTACAGTGCAGTCTTCCTCTGTGAAACAGCTTTGGAAGAAGACATTTAGTAATTCGGCCTTTAGTCTGTCATCCTCTGTTTCAGTACCATTTTGGTCACAGAGTGTCTGGACATTTTGTTTTGATCCACCTACCGCTTTGACATAGGACCAAAATTTCTTACGATTTTCTGCCAAGTCAGTACATAGAACTTTACTTTCGAATTCATTGAAAGCCTCTCGCATAGCCCTCCTCACACTGCATTTCGCTTCGCGTAATTTTTGTTTGCCTGCAAGGCTTTGGCTATGTTTATGTTTGCTGTGAAGTTCCCTTTGCTTCCACAGCAGTTTTCTAACTCGGTTGTTGTACCACGGTGGCTCTTTCCCATCTCTTACGATCCTGCTTGGCACATACTCATCTAACGCATATTGTACCATGGTTTTGAACTTTGTCCACTGATCCTCAACACTGTCTGTACTTGAGACAAAACTTTTGTGTTGAGCCACCAAGTACTCTGAAATCTGCTTTTTGTCACTTTTGCTAAACAGAAAACTCATCCTACCTTTTTTAATATTTCTATTTACGGCTGAAATCATCGATGCAGTAACCGCTTTATGATCGCTGATTCCCTGTTCTGCATTAACTGATTCAAATAGTTCGGGTCTGTTTGTCACCAGAAGGTCTAATATGTTATCGCCACGAGTCGGTTTTCTGTTTAACTGCTCAAGGTAGTTTTCAGATAAAGCACTTAAAAATATTTCACTAGATTCTTTGTCCCTGCCACCCGTTATGAACGTCTGAGTCTTCCAGTCTATATCCGGCAAATTAAAATCTCCACCCAGAACTATAACATGGTGGGGAAATCTACTCGAAATATTTTCCAAATTATTCTTCAGGTGCTGAGCCACAACAGCTGCTGAGCCCGGGGGCCTATAGAGACATCCAATTACCATGTCTGAGCCTGCTTTAACCGTGACCTTCACCCAAATCATTTCACAATTCGAATCTCCGTCAATTTCCTTCGATACTATTGCACTTCTTATCGCTATAAACACGCCTCCCCCTTCACTGTCCAGCCTATCTCTGCGGTATACATTCCAATCCGAGTTTAGCATTTCATTACTGTTTACGTCTGGTTTCAGCCAACTTTCTGTTCCTAGTACTATATGGGCGTTGTGACCGTTTATTAATGATGTGCATCGGAAACTACTACTGGTCTTCCAGGGAACGATCAAAGCGTAGACTGTTTGAGACATTACTCCCTTGCAGGAAAGTGCGCATGGTGACTGTTGTATTCAATCCCGATGCTATTTCCGTGTTTCATCAACACTCTGATAGTCCACAGATTACAGAATGCCTCCAGATGTGCATTGGAAACTGCTACTGGTCTTCCAGGGAACGATTAAAAAATGTTTGAGACATTACTCCCATGGAGGAAAGTGCTCATGGTGACTGTTGTATTCAATCCCGATGTAATTTCTGTGTTTCATCAACACTCTGATAGTCCACAGATTACAGAATGCCTCCAGATGTGCATCGGAAACTACCACTGGCCTTCCAGGGAACGATCAAAGCGTAGACTGTTAGAGACATAACTTCCATGGAGGAAAGTGCGCGTAATGACAGTTGTATTCAATCCCGATGCAATTTCAGTGTTTCATCAACACTCTGATTGTCCACAGATTACAGATTATCTCCAGATGTGCATCGGAAACTACTACTGGTCTTCCTGGGAACGATCAAAGCGTAGACTGTTTCAGACGTTACTCCCATGGATGAAAGTGGGCATGGTGACTGTTGTATTCAATCCCGACGCAATTTCTGTGATTCATCAACACTTTGAAGGTCCATAGAAAACAGAATGCCTCCAGATGTGCATCGGAAACTACTACTGGTCTTCCAGGGAACAATCAAAACGTAGACTGTTTGAGACATTACTCCCATGGAGGAAAGTGCGCAGGGTGACTGTTGTATTCAATCCCGATGCAATTTCAGTGTTTCGTCAACAGTCTGATATTCCACAGATTACAGAATGCCTCCAGATGTGCATCGGAAACTACCACTGGTCTTCCAGGGAACGATCAAAGCGTAGACTGTTTCAGACATTACTCCCATGGAGGAATGTACGCATGGTGACTGTTGTATTCAATCCCGAGGCAATTTCTTTGATTCATCAACACTTTGAAGGTCCACAGATTACAGAATGCCTCCAGATTGGCATCGGAAACTACTACTGGTCTTCCAAGGAACGATCAAAGAGTAGACTGTTATAAAATTACTCCTATGGAGGAAAGTGCGAATGGTGACTGTTGTATTCAATCCCGATGCAATTTCTGTGTTCCATCAACACTCTGATAGTCTACAGATTACGGAATGCCTCCAGATGTGCCTCGGAAACTACCACTGGTCTTCCACAAAACGTTCAAAGCGTAGACTGTTAGAGACATTACTCCCATGGAGGAAAGTGCGCATGGTGACTGTTGCATTCAATCCCGATGCAATTTCTGTGTTTCATCAACAGTCTGATTGTCCACATACTACAAAATGCTTCCAGATGTGCATCGAAAACTACTACTGGTCTTCCAGGGAACGATCAAAGCGTAGACTCTTTGAGACATTACTCCCAAGGAGGAAAGCGCGCATGGTGACTGTTGTATTCATTCCCGATGCAATTTCAGTGTTTCATCAACAGTCTGATATTCCACAGATTACTGAATGTCTCCAGATGTTCATCGGAAACTACCACTGGTCTTCCAGGGAACGATCAAAGCGTAGACTGTTTGAGACATTACTCCAATGCAGGAAAGTGCGCATGGTGGCTGTTGTATTCAATCCCGATGCTATTTCCGTGTTTCATCAACACTCTGATAGTCCACAGATTACAGATTGCCTCCAGATGTGCTTTGGAAACTACTACTGGTCTTCCATGGAACGATTAAAAAATGTTTGAGACATTACTCAAATGGAGGACAGTGCTCATGGTGACTGTTGTATTCAATCCCGATGCAATTCCTGTGTTCCATTAACACTCTGATAGTCTACAGATTACAGAATGCCTCCAGATGTGCATCGGAAACTACCACTGGTCTTCCAGAAAACGATCAAAGCGTAGACTGTTAGAGACATTACTCCCAAGTAGGAAAGTGCGCATGGTGACTGTTGTATTCAATCCCGAAGCCATTTCTGTGTTTCATGAACACTCTGATAGTCCACGGATTACAGAATGCATCCAGATGTGCATCGGTAACTACTACTGGTCTTCCTGGGAACGATCAAAGCGTAGACTGTTTGAGACATTACACCCATGGAGGAAAGGGCGCATGGTGACTGTTGTATTCAATCCCGATGCAATATCTGTGTTTGAACAAGACTCTGATAGTTTACAGATTACAGATTACCTCCAGATGTGCATCGGAAACTACTACTGGTCTTCCTGGGAACGATCAAAGCGTAGACTGTCTAAGACATTACTCCCATGGAGGAAAGTGCGCATGGTGACTGTGGCATTCAATCCCGATGCAATTTCTGTGTTACATCAACGGTCTGATTGTCCACATACTACAGAATGCCTCCAGATGTACATCGAAAACTACTACTGGTCTTCCAGGGAACGATCAAAGAGTAGACTCTTTGAGACATTACTCCCATGGAGGAAAGAGCGCATGGTGACTGTTGTATTCAATCCCGATGCAATTTCAGTGTTTCATCAACAGTCTGATATTCCACAGATTACTGAATGTCTCCAGATGTGCATCGGAAACTACTACTGGTCTTCCAGGGAACGATCAAAGCGTAGACAGTTTGAGACATTACTCCCATGCAGGAAAGTGCGCATGGTGACTGTGGCATTCAATCCCGATGCTATTTATGTGTTTCATCAAAAGTCTGATTGTCCACATACTACAGAATGCCTCCAGATGTACATCGAAAACTACTACTGGTCTTCCAGGGAACGATCAAAGCGTAGACTCTTTGAGACATTACTCCCATGGAGGAAAGAGCGCACGGTGACTGTTGTATTCAATCCCGATGCAATTTCAGTGTTTTATCAACAGTCTGATATTCCACAGATTACTGAATGTCTCCAGATGTGCATCGGAAACTACTACTTGTCTTCCAGGGAACGATCAAAGCGTAGACTGTTTCAGACATTGCTCCCATGGAGGAAAGTACGCATGGTGACTGTTGTATTCAATCCCGATGCAATTTTGGTTACATCAACACTCAGATAGTCCACAGATTACAGAATGGCTCCAGATGTGCATCGGAAGCTACTACTGGTCTTCCAGGAAACGATCAAAGCGTAAACTGTTTGAGACATTAATCCCATGGAGGTATGTGCGCACGGTGACTGTTGTATTTAATCCCCATGCAATTTCTTTGTTTCATCAACACTCTGATTGTCCACAGATTACATAGTGTCTCCAGATGTGCATCGGAAACTACTACTGGTCTTCCTGGGAACGATCGAAGCGTAGACTGTTTCAGACGCTACTCTCATGGAGGAAAGTGGGCATGGTGACTGTTATATTCAATCCCGATGCAATTTCTGTGATTCATCAACACTTGGAACTCCCACAGGTTACAGAATGCCAACAGATGTGCAAAGGAAACTACTACTGGTCTTCCAGGGAACGATCAAAGCGTAGCCTGTTTGAGAATTACTCCCTTGGACGAAAGTGCGGATAGTGACTGTTGTATTCACTCCCGATGCAATTTCTGTGTTTCATCAAAACTTTGAAGAACCACAGATTACAGAATGCCTCCAGATGTGCATCGGAAACCACTACTGGTCTTCCAGGGAACGATCAAAGCGTAGACTGTTTCAGACATTACTCCCATGGAGGAAAGTACGCATGGTGACTGTTGTATTCAATCCCGATTCAATTTCTCTGATTCATCAACACTTTGAAGGTTCACAGATTACAGAATGCCTCCAGATGTGCATCGGAAACTACTACTGGTCTTCCAAGTAACGATCAAAGAGTAGACTGTTTTAGAATTACTCCTATGGAGGAAAGTGCGAATGGTGACTGTTGTATTCAATGCCGATGCAATTCCTGTGTTCCATCAACACTCTGATAGTCTACAGATTACAGAATGCCTCCAGATGTGCATCGGAAACTACCACTGGTCTTCCAGAAAACGATCAAAGCGTAGACTGTTAGAGACATTACTCCCAAGTAGGAAAGTGCGCATGGTGACTGTTGTATTCAATCCCGAAGCCATTTCTGTGTTTCATGAACACTCTGATACTCCACGGATTACAGAATGCATCCAGATGTGCATCGGTAACTACTACTGGTCTTCCTGGGAACGATCAAAGCGTAGACTGTTTGAGACATTACTCCCATGGAGGAAAGGGCGCATGGTGAGTGTTGTATTCAATCCCGATGCAATATCTGTGTTTGTTACAACACTCTGATAGTTTACAGATTACAGATTACCTCCAGATGTGCATCGGAAACTACTACTGGTCTTCCAGGGAACGATCAAAGCGTAGACAGTTTGAGACATTACTCCCATGCAGGAAAGTGCGCATGGTGACTGTTGTATTCAATCCCGATGCTATTTCCGTGTTTCATCAACACTCTGATAGTCCACAGATTACAGAATGCCTCCAGATGTGCCTTGGAAACTACTACTGGTCTTCCATGGAACGATTAAAAAATGTTTGAGACATTAATCCCATTGAGGTAAGTGCACACGGTGACTGTTGTATTCAATCCACATGCAATTTCTGTGTTTCATCAACACTCTGATAGTCTACAGATTACAGAATGGCTCCAGATGTGCATCGGAAGCTACTACTGGTCTTCCAGGAAACGATCAAAGCGTAAACTGTTTGAGACATTAATCCCATGGAGGTATGTGCGCACGGTGACTGTTGTATTTAATCCCCATGCAATTTCTGTGTTTCATCAACACTCTGATTGTCCACAGATTACATAGTGTCTCCAGATGTGCATCGGAAACCACTACTAGTCTTCCTGGGAACGATCAAAGCGTAGACTGTTTCGGACGCTACTCCCATGGAGGAAAATGGGCATGGTGACTGTTATATTCAATCCCGATGCAATTTCTGTGATTCATCAACCCTTTGAAGGTACACAGATTACACAATGCCAACAGATGTGCAAAGGAATCTACTACTGGTCTTCCAGGGAACGATCAAGGCGTAGCCTGATTGAGAATTACTCCCATCGACGAAAGTGCGGATGGTGACTCTTGTATTCACTCCCGATACAATTTCTGTGTTTCATCAAAACTTTGTAGGTCCACAGATTACAGAATGCCTCCAGATGTGCATCGGAAACTACTACTGTTCTTCAAGGGAACGATCAAAGCGTAGACTGTTTCAGACATTTCTCCCATGGAGGAAAGTACGCAAGGTGACTGTTGTATTCAATACCGAGGCAATTTCTGTGATTCATCAACACTTTGAAGGTCCACAGATTACAGAATGCCACCAGATGTGCATCGGAAACTACTACTGGTCTTCCAGGGAACGATCAAAGAGTAGACTGTTTTAGAATTACTCCCATGTAGGAAAGTGCGAATGGTGACTGTTGTATTCAATCCCGATGCAATTTCTGTGTTCCATCAACACTCTGATAGTCTACAGATTACAGAATGCCTCCAGATGTGCATCGGAAACTACCACTGGTCTTCCAGAAAACGATCAAAGCGTAGACTGTTAGAGACATTACTCCCATGGAGGAAAGTGCGCATGGTGACTGTTGCATTCAATCCCGATGCAATTTCTGTATTTCATCAACAGTCTGATTGTCCACATACTACAGAATGCCTCCAGATGTGCATCGAAAACTACTACTGGTCTTCCAGGGAACGATCAAAGCGTAGACTTTTTGAGACATTACTCCCATGGAGGAAAGAGCGCATGGTGACTGTTGTATTCATTTTCGATGCAATTTCAGTTTTTCATCAACAGTCTGATATTCCATAGATTACTGAATGTCTCCAGATGTGCATCGGAAACTACTACTGGTCTTCCAGGGAACGATCAAAGCGTAGACTGTTTGAGACATTACTCCCATGCAGGAAAGTGCGCATGGTGACTGTTGTATTCAATCCCGATGCTATTTCCGTGTTTCATCAACACTCTGATAGTCCACAGATTACAGAATGCCTCAAGATGTGCTTTGGAAACTACTACTGGTCTTCCATGGAACGATTAAAAAATGTTTGAGACATTACTCCCATGGAGGACAGTGCTCATGGTGACTGTTGTATTCAATCCCGATGTAATTTCTGTGTTTCATCAACACTCTGATAGTCCACAGATTACACAATGCCTCCAGATGTGCATCGGAAACTACTACTGGTCTCCCTGGGAACGATCAAAGCGTAGACTGTTTCAGACGTTACTCCCATGGAGGGAAGTGGGCATGGTGACTGTTGTATTCATTCCCGATGCAATTTCTGTATTTCATCGACACTTTGAAGGTCTACAGATTACAGAATGCCTCCAGATGTGCATCGGAAACTACTACTGGTCTTCCAGGGAACGATCAAAGCGTAAACTCTTTCAGACATTACTCCCATGGAGGAAAGTACGCATGGTGAATGTTGTATTCAATCCCGATGCAATTTTGGTTTCATAAACACTCAGATAGTCCACAGATTACAGAATGCCTCCAGATGTGCATCGGAAGCTACTACTGGTCTTCCAGGAAACGATCAAAGCGTAAACTGTTTGAGACATTAATCCCATGGAGGTAAGTGCGCACGGTGTCTTTTGTATTCAATCCCCATGCAATTTCTGTGTTTCATCAACACTCTGATTGTCCACAGATTACATAGTGTCTCCAGATGTGCATCGGAAACTACTACTGGTCTTCCTGGGAACGATCAAAGCGTAGACTGTTTCAGACGCTACTGCCATGGAGGAAAGTGGGCATGTTGACTGTTATATTCAATCCCGATGCAATCTCTGTGATTCATCAACACTTGGAAGGTCCACAGATTACAGAATGCCAACAGATGAGCAAAAGAAACTACTACTGGTCTTCCAGGGAACGATCAAAGCGTAGACTGTTTCAGACATTACTCCCATGGACGAAAGTACGCATGTTGACTGTTGTATTCAATCCCGATTCAATTTCTTTGATTCATCAACACTTTGAAGGTCCACAGATTACAGAATGCCTCCAGATGTGCATCGGAAACTACTACTGGTCTTCCAAGGAACGATCAAAGAGAAGACTGTTTTAGAATTACTCCTATGGAAAAAAAGTGCGAATGGTGACTGTTGTATTCAATCCTGATGCTATTTCCGTGTTTCATCAACACTCTGATAGTCCACAGATTACAGAATGCCTCCAGATGTGCTTTGGAAACTACTACTGGTCTTCCATGGAACGATTAAAAAATGTTTGAGACATTACTCCCATGGAGGAAAGTGCTCATGGTGACTGTTGTATTCAATCCCGATGTAATTTCTGTGTTTCATCAACACTCGGATAGTCCACAGATTACAGAATGCCTCCAGATGTGCATCGGAAGCTACTACTGGTCTTCCAGGAAACGATCAAAGCGTAAACTGTTTGAGACATTAATCCCATGGAGGTAAGTGCGCACGGTGACTGTTGTATTCAATCCCCATGCAATTTCTGTGTTTCATCAACAGTCTGATTGTCCACAGATTACATAGTGTCTCCAGATGTGCATCGGAAACTACTACTGGTCTTCCTGGGAACGATCAAAGCGTAGACTGTTTCAGACGCTCCTCCCATGGAGGAAAGTGGGCATGGTGACTGTTATATTCAATCCCGATGCAATTTCTGTGATTCATCAACCCTTTGAAGGTCCACAGATTACACAATGAAAACATATGTGCAAAGGAATCTACTACTGGTCTTCCAGGGAACGATCAAAGCGTAGCCTGTTTGAGAATTACTCCCATGGACGAAAGTGCGGATGGTGACTCTTGTATTCACTCCCGATACAATTTCTGTGTTTCATCAAAACTTTGTAGGTCCACAGATTACAGAATGCCACCAGATGTGCATCGGAAACTACTACTGGTCTTCCAGGGAACGATCAAAGCGTAGACTGTTTCAGACATTACTCCCATGGAGGAAAGTACGCAAGGTGACTGTTGTATTCAATCCCGAGGCAATTTCTGTGATTAATCAACACTTTGATGGTCCACAGATTACAGAATGCCACCAGATGTGCATCGGAAACTACTACTGGTCTTCCAGGGAACGATCAAAGAGTAGACTGTTTTAGAATTACTCCCATGTAGGAAAGTGCGAATGGTGACTGTTGTATTCAATCCCGATGCAATTTCTGTGTTCCATCAACACTATGATAGTCTACAAATTACAGAATGCCTCCAGATGTGCATCGGAAACTACCACTGGTCTTCCAGAAAACGATCAAAGCGTAGACTGTTAGAGACATTACTCCAATGTAGGAAAGTGCGCATGGTGACAGTTGTATTCAATCCCGATGCAATTTCTGTGTTTTATCAACACTCTGATGGTCCACAGATTACAGAATGCCTCCAGATGTGCATCGATAACTACTACTGGTCTTCCTGGGAACGATCAAAACGTAGACTGTTAGAGACATTACTCCCATGGAGGAAAGTGCGCATGGTGACTGTTGTATTCAATCCCGATGCAATATCTGTGTTTGAACAACACTCTGACAGTTTACAGATTACAGAATGCCTCCAGATGTGCATCGGAAACTACTACTAGTCTTCCTGGGAACGATCAAAGCGTAGACAGTTAGAGACATTACTCCCATGGAGGACAGTGCGCATGGTGACTGCTGTATACAATCCCGATGTAGATTCTGTGTTTCATCAACACTCTGATTGTCCATAGATTACAGAATGCCTCCAGATGTGCATCGGAAACCGCCTCTGGTCTTCCAAGGAACGATCAAATCGTAGATTCTTTCAGACATTACACCCATGGAGGAAAGTACGCATGGTGACTGTTGTATTCAATCCCGATGCAATTTTGGTTTCATAAACACTCAGATAGTCCACAGATTACAGAATACCTCCAGATGTGCATCGGAAGCTACTACTGGTCTTCAGGAAACGATCAAAGCGTAAACTGTTTGAGACATTAATCCCATGGAGGTAAGTGCGCACGGTGACTGTTGTATTCAATCCCCATGCAATTTCTGTGTTTCATCAACACTCTGATTGTCCACAGATTACATAGTGACTCCAGATGTGCATCGGAAACTACTACTGGTCTTCCTGGGAACGATCAAATCGTAGACTGTTTCAGACGCTACTGCCGTGGCGGAAAGTGGGCATGGTGACTGTTATATTCAATCCCGATGCAATCTCTGTGATTCATCAACACTTGGAAGGTCCACAGATTACAGAATGCCAACAGATGAGCAAAGGAAATTACTACTGGTCTTCCAGGGAACGATCAAAGCGTAGACTGTTTCAGACATTACTCCCATGGACGAAAGTACGCTTGTTGACTGTTGTATTCAATCCCGATTCAATTTCTTTGATTCATCAACACTTTGAAGGTCCACAGATTACAGAATGCCTCCAGATGTGCATCGGAAACTACTACTGGTCTTCCAAGGAACGGTCAAAGAGTAGACTGTTTTAGAATTACTCCTATGGAGGAAAGTGCGAATGGTGACTGTTGTATTCAATCCCGATGCTATTTCCGTGTTTCATCAACACTCTGATAGTCCACAGATTACAGAATGCCTCCAGATGTGCTTTGGAAACTACTACTGGTCTTAGATGGAACGATTAAAAAATGTTTGAGACATTACTCCCATGGAGGAAAGTGCTCATGGTGACTGTTGTATTCAATCCCGATGTAATTTCTGTGTTTCATCAACACTCTGATAGTCCACAGATTACACAATGCCTCCAGATGTGCATCGGAAACTGCTACTGGTCTTCCTGGGAACGATCAAAGCGTAGACTGTTTCAGACGTTACTCCCATGGAGGAAAGTGGGCATGGTGACTGTTATAATCAAACCCGATGCAATTTCTGTGGTTCATTAACCCTTTGAAGGTCCACAGATTACAGAATGCCAGCAGAGGAGCAAAGGAAACTACTACTGGTCTTCCAGGGAACGATCAAAGCGTAGCCTGTTTGAGAATTACTCCCATGGACGAAAGTGCGGATGGTGACTGTTGTATTCACTCCCGATGCAATTTCTGTATTTCATCAACACTTTGAAGGTCTACAGATTACAGAATGCCTCCAGATGTGCAACGGAAACTACTACTGGTCTTCCAGGGAACCATCAAAGCGTAGACTGTTTCAGACATTACTCCCATGGAGGAAACTACGCATGGTGAACGTTGTATACAATCCCGATGCAATTTTGGTTTCATAAACACTCAGATAGTCCACAGATTACAGAATACCTCCAGATGTGCATCGGAAGCTACTACTGGTCTTCAGGAAACGATCAAAGCGTAAACTGTTTGAGACATTAATCCCATGGAGGTAAGTGCGCACGGTGACTGTTGTATTCAATCCCCATGCAATTTCTGTGTTTCATCAACACTCTGATTGTCCACAGATTACATAGTGACTCCAGATGTGCATCGGAAACTACTACTGGTCTTCCTGGGAACGATCAAATCGTAGACTGTTTCAGACGCTACTGCCGTGGCGGAAAGTGGGCATGGTGACTGTTATATTCAATCCCGATGCAATCTCTGTGATTCATCAACACTTGGAAGGTCCACAGATTACAGAATGCCAACAGATGAGCAAAGGAAATTACTACTGGTCTTCCAGGGAACGATCAAAGCGTAGACTGTTTCAGACATTACTCCCATGGACGAAAGTACGCTTGTTGACTGTTGTATTCAATCCCGATTCAATTTCTTTGATTCATCAACACTTTGAAGGTCCACAGATTACAGAATGCCTCCAGATGTGCATCGGAAACTACTACTGGTCTTCCAAGGAACGGTCAAAGAGTAGACTGTTTTAGAATTACTCCTATGGAGGAAAGTGCGAATGGTGACTGTTGTATTCAATCCCGATGCTATTTCCGTGTTTCATCAACACTCTGATAGTCCACAGATTACAGAATGCCTCCAGATGTGCTTTGGAAACTACTACTGGTCTTAGATGGAACGATTAAAAAATGTTTGAGACATTACTCCCATGGAGGAAAGTGCTCATGGTGACTGTTGTATTCAATCCCGATGTAATTTCTGTGTTTCATCAACACTCTGATAGTCCACAGATTACACAATGCCTCCAGATGTGCATCGGAAACTGCTACTGGTCTTCCTGGGAACGATCAAAGCGTAGACTGTTTCAGACGTTACTCCCATGGAGGAAAGTGGGCATGGTGACTGTTATAATCAAACCCGATGCAATTTCTGTGGTTCATTAACCCTTTGAAGGTCCACAGATTACAGAATGCCAGCAGAGGAGCAAAGGAAACTACTACTGGTCTTCCAGGGAACGATCAAAGCGTAGCCTGTTTGAGAATTACTCCCATGGACGAAAGTGCGGATGGTGACTGTTGTATTCACTCCCGATGCAATTTCTGTATTTCATCAACACTTTGAAGGTCTACAGATTACAGAATGCCTCCAGATGTGCAACGGAAACTACTACTGGTCTTCCAGGGAACCATCAAAGCGTAGACTGTTTCAGACATTACTCCCATGGAGGAAACTACGCATGGTGAACGTTGTATACAATCCCGATGCAATTTTGGTTTCATCATCACTCGGATAGTCCACAGATTACAGAATGCCTCCAGATGTGCATCGGAAGCTACTACTGGTCTTCCAGGAAACGATCAAAGCGTAAACTGTTTGAGACATTAATCCCATGGAGGTAAGTGCGCACGGTGACTGTTGTATTCAATCCCCATGCAATTTCTGTGTTTCATCAACAGTCTGATTGTCCACAGATTACATAGTGTCTCCAGATGTGCATCGGAAACTACTACTGGTCTTCCTGGGAACGATCAAAGCGTAGACTGTTTCAGACGCTCCTCCCATGGAGGAAAGTGGGCATGGTAACTGTTATATTCAATCCCGATGCAATTTCTGTGATTCATCAACCCTTTGAAGGTCCACAGATTACACAATGAAAACATATGTGCAAAGGAATCTACTACTGGTCTTCCAGGGAACGATCAAAGCGTAGCCTGTTTGAGAATTACTCCCATGGACGAAAGTGCGGATGGTGACTCTTGTATTCACTCCCGATACAATTTCTGTGTTTCATCAAAACTTTGTAGGTCCACAGATTACAGAATGCCACCAGATGTGCATCGGAAACTACTACTGGTCTTCCAGGGAACGATCAAAGCGTAGACTGTTTCAGACATTACTCCCATGGAGGAAAGTACGCAAGGTGACTGTTGTATTCAATCCCGAGGCAATTTCTGTGATTAATCAACACTTTGAAGGTCCACAGATTACAGAATGCCACCAGATGTGCATCGGAAACTACTACTGGTCTTCCAGGGAACGATCAAAGAGTAGACTGTTTTAGAATTACTCCCATGTAGGAAAGTGCGAATGGTGACTGTTGTATTCAATCCCGATGCAATTTCTGTGTTCCATCAACACTCTGATAGTCTACAGATTACAGAATGCCTCCAGATGTGCATCGGAAACTACCACTGGTCTTCCAGAAAACGATCAAAGCGTAGACTGTTAGAGACATTACTCCAATGTAGGAAAGTGCGCATGGTGACAGTTGTATTCAATCCCGATGCAATTTCTGTGTTTCATCAACACTCTGATGGTCCACAGATTACAGAATGCCTCCAGATGTGCATCGATAACTACTACTGGTCTTCCTGGGAACGATCAAAACGTAGACTGTTAGAGACATTACTCCCATGGAGGAATGTGCGCATGGTGACTGTTGTATTCAATCCCGATGCAATATCTGTGTTTGAACAACACTCTGACAGTTTACAGATTACAGAATGCCTCCAGATGTGCATCGGAAACTACTACTGGTCTTCCTGTGAACGATCTAAGCGTAGACTGTCTAAGACATTACTCCCATGGAGGAAAGAGCGCATGGTGACTGTTGTATTCAATCCCGATGCAATTTCACTGTTTCATCAAAAGTCTGATATTCCACAGATTACTGAATGCCTCCAGATGTGCATCGGAAACTACTACTGGTCTTCCAGGGAACGATCAAAGCGTAGACTGTTTGAGACATTACTCCCATGGAGGAAAGAGCGCATGGTGACTGTTGTATTCAATCCCGATGCAATTTCACTGTTTCATCAAAAGTCTGATATTCCACAGATTACTGAATGCCTCCAGATGTGCATCGGAAACTACTACTGGTCTTCCAGGGAACGATCAAAGCGTAGCCTATATGAGCATTACTCACATGGAGGAAAGTGCGCATGGTGACTGCTGTATACAATCCCGAGGCAGATTCTGTGTTTCATCAACACTCTGATGGTCCACAGATTACAGAATGCCTCCAGATGTGCATCGGAAACTACCACTGGTCTTCCAGGGAACGATCAAAGCGTAGACTGTTTGAGACATTACTCCCATGGAGGAAAGTGCGCGTAGTGACTGTTGTATTCAATCCCGATGCAATTTCTGTGTTTCATCAACACTCTGATAGTCCACAGATTACAGATTGTCTACAGATGTGCATCGGAAACTGCTACTGGTCTTCCAGGGAACGATCAAATCGCAGACTGTTAGAGACATTACTCCGATGTAGGAAAGTACGCATGGTGACTGTTGTATTCAATCGCGATGCAATTTCTGTGTTTCATCAACACTCTGATAGTCCACAGATTACAGAATGCCTCCAGATGTGCATCGGTAACTACTACTGGTCTTCGAGGGAACGATCAAAGCGTAGACTGTTTCAGACGCTACTCCCATGGAGGAAAGTGGGCATGGTGACTGTTGTATTCAATCCCGATGCAATTTCTGTGATTCATCAACCCTTTGAAGGTCCACAGATTACAGAATGCCAGCAGATGAGCAAAGGAAACTGCTACTGGTCTTCCAGGGAACGATCAAAGCTTAGCCTGTTTGAGAATTACTCCCATGTACGAAAGTGCGGATGGTGACTGTTGTATTCACTCCCGATGCAATTTCTGTATTTCATCAACACTTTGAATGTCTACAGATTACAGAATGCCTCCAGATGTGCATCGGAAACTACTACTGGCCTTCCAGGGAACGATCAAAGCGTAGACTGTTTCAGACATTACTCTTATGGAGGAAAGTACGCATGGTGACTGTTGTATTCAATCCCGATGCAATTTTGGTTTCATAAACACTCAGATAGTCCACAGATTACAGAATACCTCCAGATGTGCATCGGAAGCTACTACTGGTCTTCAGGAAACGATCAAAGCGTAAACTGTTTGAGACATTAATCCCATGGAGGTAAGTGCGCACGGTGACTGTTGTATTCAATCCCCATGCAATTTCTGTGTTTCATCTACACTCTGATTGTCCACAGATTACATAGTGTCTCCAGATGTGCATCGGAAACTACTACTGGTCTTCCTGGGAACGATCAAAGCGTAGACTGTTTCAGACGCTACTCCCATGGAGGAAAGTGGGCATGGTGACTGTTATATTCAATCCCGATGCAATCTCTGTGATTCATCAACACTTGGAAGGTCCACAGATTACAGAATGCCAACAGATGAGCAAAGGAAACTACTACTGGTCTTCCAGGGAGCGATCAAAGCGTAGACTGTTTCAGACATTACTCCCATGGAGGAAAGTACGCTTGTTGACTGTTGTATTCAATCCCGATTCAATTTCTTTGATTCATCAACACTTTGAAGGTCCACAGATTACAGAATGCCTCCAGATGTGCATCGGAAACTACTACTGGTCTTCCAAGGAACGATCAAAGAGTAGACTGTTTTAGAATTACTCCTATGGAGGAAAGTGCGAATGGTGACTGTTGTATTCAATCCCGATGCAATTTCTGTGTTCCATCAACACTCTGATAGTCTACAGATTACAGAATGCCTCCAGATGTGCATCGGAAACTACCACTGGTCTTCCAGAAAAAGATCAAAGCGTAGACTGTTAGAGACATTACTCCCATGTAGGAAAGTGCGCATGGTGACGGTTTTATTCAATCCCGAAGCAATTTCTGTGTTTCATCAACACTCTGATAGTCCACGGATTACAGAATGCATCCAGATGTGCATCGGTAACTACTACTGGTCTTCCTGGGAACGATCAAAGCGTTGACTGTTTGAGACATTACTCCCATGGAGGAAAGGGCGCATGGTGACTGTTGTATTCAATCCCGATGCAATTTCTGTGTTCCATCAACACTCTGATAGTCTACAGATTACAGATTACCTCCAGATGTGCATCGGAAACTACTACTGGTCTTCCTGGGATCGATCAAAGCGTAGACTGTCCAAGACATTACTCCCATGGAGGAAAGAGAGCATGGTGACTGTTGTATTCAATCCCGATGCAATTTCAGTGTTTCATCAACAGTCTGATATTCCACAGGTTACTGAATGTCTCCAGATGTGCATCGGAAAGTACTACTGGTCTTCCAGGGAACGATCAAAGCGTAGACTGTTTGAGACATTACTCCCATGCAGGAAAGTGCGCATGGTGACTGTTGTATTCAATCCCGATGCTATTTCCGTGTTTCATCAACACTCTGATAGTCCACAGATTACAGAATGCCTCCAGATGTGCTTTGGAAACTACTACTGGTCTTCCATGGAACGATTAAAAAATGTTTGAGACATTATTCCCATGGAGGAAAGTGCTCATGGTGACTGTTGTATTCAATCCCGATGTAATTTCTGTGTTTCGTCAACACTCTGATAGTCCACAGATTACACAATGCCTCCAGATGTGCATCGGAAACTACTACTGGTCTTCCTGGGAACGATCAAAGCGTAGACTGTTTCAGACGTTACTCCCATGGAGGAAAGTGGGCATGGTGACTGTTATAATCAAACCCGATGCAATTTCTGTGATTCATTAACCCTTTGAAGGTCCACAGATTACAGAATGCCAGCAGATGAGCAAAGGAAACTACTACTGGTCTTCCAGGGAACGATCAAAGCGTAGCCTGTTGGAGAATTACTCCCATGGACGAAAGTGAGGATAGTGACTCTTGTATTCACTCCCGATACAATATCTGTGTTTCATCAAAACTTTGTAGGTCCACAGATTACAGAATGCCTCCAGATGTGCATCGTAAACTACTACTGGTCTCCCAGGGAACGGTCAAAGCGTAGACTGTTTCAGTCATTACTCCCATGGAGGAAAGTACTCCAGGTGACTGTTGTATTCAATCCCGAGGCAATTTCTGTGATTAATCAACACTTTGAAGGTCCACAGATGACAGAATGCCTCCAGATGTGCATCGGAAACTACTACTGGTCTTCCAGGGAACGATCAAAGCGTAGCCTATATGAGCATTACTCACATGGAGGAAAGTGCGCATGGTGACTGCTGTAT
>NW_026063039.1:0-22713 GCF_023897955.1 Schistocerca gregaria | reverse complement strand
CGCAAGGAGTGCAGCCTTCACATGCATTGCAGCCTTCGCAAGGAGTACAGCCTTAGCAAGGAGTGCAGCATCGCAAGGAGTGCAGCATTCGAAAGGAGTGGAGCCTTCGCAAGGAGTGGGGCCTTCACATGGAGTGCAGCCATTCATATGGAATGCTGCCTTCACATGGAGTGCAGCCTTCACATGGAGTGCTGCCTTCGCATGGAGTGCTGCCTTCACATGGACTGCAGCCACAATGTGTGTTGCCCTCAAAATATGAGCTTTCCTTCACAAGGAGTGCAGCCTTTGCAAGCAGTGTAGCCTTCGCAAGGAGTGCAGCCTTCGCAAGGAATGCAGCCTTCACATGCATTGCAGCCTACGCAAGGAGTACAGCCTTCGCAAGGAGTGCAGCATTCGCAAGGAATGCAGCATTCGCATGGAGTGGAGCCTTCGCAAGGAGTGCAGCCTTTGCATGGAGTGCAGCCTTTGCAAAGAGTGCCGCCTTTGCATGGAGTGTGGCGTTTGCATGGATTTCAGCTTTCACATGGAGTGCAGCCTTCACATGGAGTGAAGCCTTCACGTGGAGTGCAGCCCTTCATATGGAATGCAGCCTTCACATGGAGTGCAGCCTTCACATGGAGTGCTGCCTTCGCATGGAGTGCTGCCTTCACATGGACTACAGCCACAAGGTGTGTTGTCCTCAAAAGATGAGCTTTCCTTCACAAGGAGTGTAGCCTTTGCAAGGAGTGGAGCCTTTGCAAGGAGTGCAGCCTTCACATGCATTGCAGCCTTCGCAAGGAGTACAGCCTTTGCAAGGAGTGCAGCATTCGCAAGGAATGCAGCATTCGCATGGAGTGGAGCCTTCGCAAGGAGTGCAGCCTTTGCATGGAGTGCAGCCTTCGCAAAGAGTGCCGCCTTTGCATGGAGTGTGGCCTTTGCATGGATTTCAGCTTTCACATGGAGTGCAGCCATTCATATGGAATGCAGCCTTCACATGGAGTGCAGCCTTCACATAGAGTGCTGCCTTCGCATGGAGTGCTGCCTTCACATGGACTACAGCCACAAGGTGTGTTGTCTAGAAAAGATGAGCTTTCCTTCACAAGCAGTGCAGCCTTTGCAAGGAGTGGAGCCTTTGCACGGAGTGCAGCCTTTGCAAGGAGTGCAGCCTTTGCAAGGAGTGCAGCCTTTGCAAGGAGTGCAGCCTTCACAAGGAATGCACCCTTCACACACATTGCAGGCTTCGCAAGGAGTACAGCCTTTGCAAGGAGTGCAGCGTTCACAAGGAGTGCAGCATTCGCAAGGAGTGGAGCCTTCGCAAGGAGTGCAGCCTTCATATGCATTGCAGCCTTCGCAAGGAGTACAGCCTTCGCAAGGAGTGCAGCATTCGCAAGGAGTGCAGCATTCGCAAGGAGTGCAGCATTCGCAAGGAGTCGAGCCTTCGCATGGAGTGCAGCCTTCGCAAAGTGTGCCGCCTTTGCATGGAGTGTGGCCTTTGCATGGATTGCAGCCTTCACATGGAGTGCATCCTTCACATGGAGTGAAGCCTTCAATGGAGTGTAGCCTTCCTAATGGAGTGCAACATTGGCATGGAGTGTAGCCTTCGCAAGGAGTGCATCAGTCGCATGGGGTGCAGCCTTCACACCTACAGCAGCATTCGCATGGGGTACAGCCTTCGTATGTAGTGCAGGCATTCACATGGACTGCAGCCTACACATGAAGTGCAGCCTTCACATTTAGTGCAGCCATTCATATGGAAAGCAGCCTTCACATGGAGTGCAGCCTTCACATGGAGTGCTGCCTTTGCATGAAGTGCTGCCTTCACATGGACTGCAGCCACAAAGTGTGTTGTCCTCAAAAGATGAGCTTTCCTTCACAAGGAGTGCAGCAATTGCAAGGCATGCTGTCTTTGCAAGGCATGCTGTCTTTGCAAGACGTGCTGTGTTTGCAAGGTGTGCTGTCTTGTCAATATGCGCTGTCTTGGCCAGGCGTGCTGTCTTGGAGAGGCGTGCAGTTTTGTGAAGACATGCTGTCTTGTCAAGATGTGCAAAGTTTCCCAGGCATGCTGTATTGGTCAGGTGTGCTGTCTTGGCAAGGCATGCTGTCTTGCAAAGAGTATTGTCTTGGCAATGTGTGCAGTCTTTGCAAGGTGTGCTGTCTTATCAAGGTTTGCTGTCTTATCAAGGTGTGCCACCTAGGCAACGTGTGCTGTCTTGGCAAGGTATGCTGTCTTGGCAAGGTGTGCATTCTTGGCAAGGCGTGCTGTCTTCACAAGGCATGCTGTCTTGGCAATGTGTGCTGTTTTGGCAACATATGCTGTCTTGTTAATTCATGCTGTCTTCACCAGGTGTGCTGTCTTTGAGAGACGTGCAGTTTTGTGAAGGCGTGGTGTCTTGTCAAGGCGTGCAGTGTTGGCCAGACGTGCTGTATTGGTCAGGCGTGATGTCTGAGCAAGGCATGCTGTCTTGACAAAGCGTGTTGTGTTGGCAAGACTTGCTGTTATGGCAAGGCATGTTGCCTTGGCAACATGTGTTGCCTTGGCAAGGCATGCTATCTTGGCAAGGCATGCTGTCTTTGCAAGGCATGCTGTCTTTGCAAGGTGTGCTGTCTGTGCAAGGTGTGCTGTCTTGGCAACATGTGCCATCTTGGTGAGGTGTGCTGTCTTGGCAAGGTGTGCTGTCTTGGCAAGGTATGCTGTTTTAGCAAGGTGTGCTGTCTTGGCAATGGGTGCTGTACTGGCAATTCATGCTGTCCTGGCAAGGCGTGCTGTCTTGACAAGGTGAGTTGTCTTGGCAAGACTTGCTGTTATGGCAAGGCATGTTGCCTTGGCAACACGTGTTGCCTTGGCAAGGCATGCTATCTTGGCAAGGCATGCTGTCTTTGCAAGGCATGCTGTCTTTGCAAGGTGTGCTGTCTTGGCAAGGCGTGCTGTCTGTGCATAGTGTGCTGTCTTGGCAACATGTGCCGTCTTGGCAAGGTGTGCTGTCTTGGCAAGTTGCGCTGTCTTGGCAAGGGATGCTGTCTTGGGAAAGCTTTTGTCTTGGCAAGGCGTGCAATTTTGGCAAGCTGTGCAGTATTAGCTTGGCCTGCTGTCATAGCAATCCATGCTGTCTTAGCAAGCCGTGCTTTCTTAGCATGTGCTGCCTTGGCCAAATGTGTCGCCTTGGCAAGGCATGCAGTCTTGGCAAGGCGTGCTGTCTTGACAAGGCGTGTTGTCTTGTCAAGGTGTGCTGTCTTGGCAAGGTGTGTTGACTTGGCAAGGCGTGTTGACTTGGCAATGCGTGCTGTCTTGGCAAGGAGTGCTGTTTGGCAAGGTGTGCTGTCTTGGCAAGGTGTGTTGACTTGGCAAGGCGTGTTGACTTGGCAATGCGTGCTGTCTTGGCAAGGAGTGCTGTATTGGCAAGGCGTGCTGTCTTGGCAAGGCTTGCTCTCCTGGCATGGCGTGCTGTTTGACTAGTCATGCTGTATTTATAAGGCGTGCTGTCTTCGGATTGTGAGCTGTCTTGGCAAGGCGTGCTGTCTTGGAAAGGCATGCTGTCTTTGCAAGCCATGTTGCCTTGTCAAGGCGTACTGTCTTGGCCATTCCAGCTGTATTGACCAGGTGTGTGTCTTGTCGAGGCGTGCTCTCTTCGCTAGGCTTTCTGTCTTGCCAAGTCGTGCTGTCTTGGCAAGGCATACTGTCTTTGAAAGGCCTCCTGTCTCAGCAAGTCATGCTGTCTTGGCACAAATGCTATCCTTGCAAAGTGTGCTGTTTTGACAAGGTGTGCTGTCTTGGCAAGGCGTGCTGTATTGGTGTCTTGTCTTGGCGAGGCGTGCTGTCTTGGCAAGGCGTGCTGTCATGGCAATGCATGCTGTCTTGGCACGGCGTGCAGTCTTTGCAAGGTGTACTGTCCTGGCAAGGTGTGCTCTCTTGGCAAGTCGTGCCTTCTTGGCAAGGCATGATGTCTTGGCAAGGTGTGATGTTTTGGCAAGGCGTGCAGTCGTTGCAAAGCGTGCTGTCTTGGCAAATCTTGCTATCTTGGCAAGGCATGCTGTCTTTGTCTGCTGTGTTGACAATGCGTGCTGTCTTAGCAAGGCGTGCTGTTTAGGCAAGGTGTGATGCCTTTGCAAGGTATGCTATCTTGGCAAGGCCTTCTGTCTTGGCCACGTGTGCTGTCTTGGCAAGGTGTGCTGTCCTTGCAAGTCATGCTGTCTTGGCAAGACGTTCTCTCTTGGCAAAGCATGCTGTCTTTGCAAGGCATGCTGTATTGGCAAGGTGTTCTCTCTTTGCAAGGTGTGCCGTCTTGGCACGGCGTGCTGTAATGGCAAGGTGTGCTATCATGGCAGGGCGTGTTGTCCTGGCATGGCCTGCTATCCTGGCAAGACATGCTGTTTTGTCAAGGCGTGCTGTCTTGCCGAGTCGTGCTGTCTTGGACACACGTGCAGTTTTGTCAAGCTGTGCTGCCTTGTCAAGGTGTTCTTTCTTGGCCAGGCATGCTGTATTGGCCAGGTGTGCTGTTTTGGCAAGACGCGCCGTCTTCGCAAGGTGTGCTGTCCTGGGAAGGCATGCTGTCTTGGCAAGGCGTACTGTCTTCGCAAGGGGTGTTGCCTTGGCAAAGCGTGTTGTCTTGGTAAGGCATGCTGTCTTTGCAAGGTGTGCTGTCTTGTCAAGGCGTGCTGTCTTGGCAAGACGTGCTGCCTTGGTAAGGCGTGCTGCCTTTGCAAGTTATGCAGTATTGGCAAGGTGTGCTGTCTTTGCAGGGTTGCTGTCTTGGCAACGCGTGCTGTCCTGGCATGTCATGCCTACATGGCAAGGCGTGCTGTCCTAGCATGGCGTGTTGTCCTGGAAAGGTGTGCTGTTTTATCGGCTCTCTTGCCCAGTCGTTCAGTTTTGTCAAGCTGTGCTGTCTTGTCAAGGAGTTCTGTCTTGGCCAGGCATGCTGTATTGGCCAGGTGTACTTGTCTTGGCAAGGATTGCTGCCTTGGCAAGGCATGCTGCCTTCGCAAGGAATGGTGTCTTGTCAAGGCGTGCTGTTTTGACAAGGCGTGCTGTCTTGACAAGTCGTGGTCATGGCAAGGCATGCTGTCTTGGCAAAGCGTGCTCCTTGGCAAGGCATACTGTCTTGGCAAGGCGTGCTTTATTAGCAAGGTATGCTGTCTTGGCAAGGTATGCTGTCTTGGCAAGGCGTGCTGCGTTTGCAAGGCATGCTGTATTGGCAAGGCGTGCTGTATTGGCAAGGTGTGCTGTATTGGCAAGGCGTGCTGTCTTCGCAAGGCGTGCTGTCTTGGCAAGGCATGCTGTCTTGGCAAGGCCTACTGTCTTCACAAGGGGTGCTGTCATCGCAAGGGGTGCTGTTTGGGAAGGCGTGCTGTCTTGGCAAGGCGTGCAGTCTCTGTAAGGCGTGCTGTATTGGCAAGGTGGTCTGTCTTTGCAGGGTTGCTGTCATGGCAAGGCGTGCTGTCCTGCCAAGGTGTTTTGTCATGGCAAGGCGTGCTGTCTTGGCAAGGCGTGTTATCTTGGCAACACGTGCTGTCTTGGCATGACATGCTGTCTTGGCAAAGTGTGGTGTCTTGGCAAGGAGTGCTGTCTTGGCAAGGCATGCTGTCTTGGCCAGGCATGCTGTCTTGGCAAGGTGTGCTGTCTTGGCAAGGTGTCTTGTCTTGGCAAGGTGTGTTGTCTTGACAAGGCGTGCTGTCTTGGCAAGGCTTGCTGTCTTGGAAAAGTGTGCTGTCTTGGCTAGCCTTTAAGTCTTTCCAAGTGTGCTGTTTTCGCAAGATGTCCTTTTTTGCAATTCATACCCTCTTGTCAAGTTGTGATGTCTTGGCACAGTGTGATGTCTTGGCAAAGTGTGCTAAAATAGCAATGTAAGTAGTCTTGTCAAAGCGTGCTGTCTTGGCAAGGTGTGCCAACTTGGCAAAGCATGCCATCTTGGCAAATCGTTACATCTTGGCGAAGTGTGTTGTCTTTACATGGCATGCTGTCTTGGCAAGTTGTGCTGTCTTGGCAAGGAGTGCTGTCTTCGAAAGGCACCTGTCATAGGAAGGTGTTCTGTCTTGGCAAGGTGTGCAGTTTTGGCAAGGCATGCTGACTTCCCAACCTGTGCTGTCTGGTCAAGGCATGCTGCCTTGGCGTCTTGTCTTGGCGAGGTGTGCTATCTTGGCAAGGCGTCCTCTCTTGGCAAGGAATGCTGTTTTGACAAGGCATGCTGTCTTGGCAAGGTGTGCTGTTTTGGCAAGGTGTGCTGTCGTTGCAAGGTGTGCTGTCTTGGCAAGTTGTGGTGTCTTAATCTGATGTCTTGGCGAGATGTCCTGTCTTGGTAAGGCGTGCTGTCTTGGCAAGGCATGCTGTCTTGACAAGGCGTGCTGTCTTTACAAGGCGTGCTGTCTTGGCAAGGCATGCTGTTTTGGCAAGGCGTACTCTCTTCGCAAGGCATGCTGTCTTGCACAGTCATGCTGTTTTGGAACGAAGTGCAATTATGTCAAGCCATGCTGTCTTGTCAAGGCCCTCTGTCATGGCCAGGTGTGCTGTATTGGCCAGGTGTGCTGTCTTTGTAAGGTGTGCATTCTTGACAACTCGCGCTTTCTTGACATGGCGTGCTGTTTTGGCAAGTCGTCGTGTCTTGGCAAGGTGTGCTAACTTGGCAAGGCGTGCTGTCTTGTCAAGGCATGCTGTATTTGCAAGGACTGCTGTATTGGCAAGGTGTGCTCTATTTGCAGGGTTGCTGTCTTGGCAAGGCGTGCTGTCCTGGAAAGGCACGCTGTCATGGCAAGGCGTATTGTCCTGGCATGGCGTGCTGTCCTGGCAAGGTGTGCTGTTTTATCAAGGCGTGCTGTCTTGGCCAATCGTGCTTACTTGGACAGACGTGCAGTTTAGTCAAGTCGTTCTGTCTTGTCAAGGAGTTCTTTCTTGGCCAGGCTTGCTGTATTGGGGAGGTGTGCTGTCTTGGTGTCTTGTCTTGGCGAGGCGTGCTGTCTTGGCAAGGCGTGCTGTCCTGGCAAGGCGTGCTGTCTTGGCAAGGTTTGCTGTCTTGGCAAGGTGTGTTTCTTTGGCAAGGCATGCTGTCGTTGCAAGGCGTGCTCACTTGGCAAGTCACGCTGTCTTGGTCTCCTGTCTTGGCGAGCTGTGCTGTCATTGCAAGGCGTGCTCCCTTGGCAAGGCATGCTGTCTTGGCAAGGCATGCTGTCTTGACAAGGCATACTGTCTTGACAAGGCGTGCTGTCTTGGCAAGGCGTGCCGTCTTGGCAAAGCGTACTGTCTTTGCAAGGCATAGTGTCTTGACAAGGCGTGGTGTCTTGGCAAGGCATGCCGTCTTGGCAAGGCATACTGTCTTTGCAAGGGGTGCTGTCTTGGCAAGATGTGCTGTCTTGGCAAGGTGTGCTGTCTTGGCATAGCATGCTGTCTTCTCAAGGTATACTGTCTTGGCAAGGTGTGCTGTCTTGACAAAGCGTGCTGTCTTGGCAAGGTGTGCTGCCTTTGCAAGATGTGCTTTCCTGGCGAGGCGTGGTGTCTTGGCAAGGTGTGCTGTCTTGGTGTGGTGTGTTATCTTGGCAAGGCGTGTTGACTTGGCAAGGCGTGTTGACTACGCAAGGCTTGCTCTCTTGGCATGTTGTGCTGTCTTGACAAGGTGTGCTGTATTGACAAGGGGTGCTGTCTTGGCAAGGCGTGTTGTCTTGGCAAGGCATACTGCTTCGGATGGTGTGGTGTCTTGGCAAGGAGTGCTGTCTTGGCAAGGCATGCTGTCTTGGCAAGGCGTGCTCTCTTGGCAAGGCATGCTGTCTTGGCAATGTGTGCTCTCTTTACAAGGCGTGCTGTCTTGGCAATGCGTGCTGTCTTGGCAAGGCATGCTGTCTTTGCAAGGTGTGCTGTCTTGGTGTCTTGTCTTGGCGAGGCGTGCTGTCATGGCAAGGCGTGCAGTCTTTGCAAGGCGTGCTGTCTTGGCAAGGCGTGCTCTCTTGGCAAGGCGTGCCTTCTTGGCAAGGCATGATGTCTTGGCAAGGTGTGATGTTTTGACAAGGCGTGCTGTCTTGGCAAGGTGTGATGTTTTGGTGAGGTGCTTGTCTTGGCAAGGTGTGCTGTCTTCGCAAGGCATGCTGTCTTCGCAAGGCGTGCTGTCTTGGTGTCTTGTCTTGGTGAGGAGCGCTGTCTTGGCAATGCGTGCTATCTTTGCAAGTCATGCTGCCTTGGCAAGGTGTGCTCTCTTGGCAAGGCGTGCCTTCTTGGCAAGGCATGATGTCTTGGCAAGGTGTGATGTTCTGCAAGGCATGCTGTCGTTGCAAAGCGTAATGTCTTGGCAAAACTTGCTGTCTTGGCAAGGTGTGCTTTTTTGGCAATTCGTGCTGTCATTGCAAGACGTGCTATCTTCGCAAGGCATGCTGTCTTTGCCTGCTGTCTTGACAAGTCGTGGTCTCTTGGCAAGGCGTGCTGTTTAGACAAGGCGTGATGTCTTTGCAAGGTGTGCTATCTTGGCAAGGCTTTCTGTCTTGGCAACGTGTGCTGCCTTGGCAAGGCGTGCTGTCTTTACAAGTCATGCTGTCTTGGCAAGACGTTCTCTCTTGGCAAAGCATGCTATCTTTGCAAGGCATGCTGTATTGGCAAGGTGTTCTCTCTTTGCAAGGTGTGCTGTCTTGGCAAGGCGTGCTGTAATGGCAAGGTGTGCTGTCATGGCAGGGCATGTTGTCCTGGCATGGCCTGCTGTCCTGGCAAGACATGCTGTTTTCTTAAGGCGTGCTGTCTTGGCCAGTCGTGCTGTCTTGGACAGACGTGCAGTTTTGTCAATTCGTGCTGCCTTGTCAAGGCATTCTTTCTTGGCCAGTCATGCTGTATTGGCCAGGTGTGCTGTTTCGCAAGGCGCGCTGTCTTCGCAAGGAGTGCTGTCCTGGGAAGGCGTGCTGTCTTGGCAAGGCATACTGTCTTCGCAAGGGGTGCTGCCTTGGCAAAGTGTGTTGTCTTGGCAAGGCATGCTGTCTTTGCAAGATATGCTGTCTTGGCAAAGCGTGCTGTCTTGGCAAGATGTGCTGCCTTGGTAAGGCGTGCTGTCTTTGCAAGTTATCCAGTATTGGCTAGGTGTGCTGTCTTTGCAGGGTTGCTGTCTTGGCAAGGCGTGCTGTCCTGGCATGTCATGCCTACATGGCAAGGCGTGCTGTCCTAGCATGGCGTGTTGTCCTGGAAAGGTGTGCTGTTTTATCGGGGCGTGCTCTCTTGCTCATTTGTGCTGTCTTGGACAGACGTTCAGTTTTGTCAAGCTGTGCTGTCTTGTCAAGGAGTTCTGTCTTGGCCAGGCATGCTGTATTGGCCAGGTGTGCTTGTCTTGGCAAGGATTGCTGCCTTGGCAAGGCATGCTGCCTTCGCAAGGAATGGTGTCTTGTCAAGGCGTGCTGTTTTGACAAGGCATGCTGTCTTGACAAGTCGTGCTGTCATAGCAAGGCGTGCTGTCTTGGCAAAGCGTGCTCCCTTGGCAAGGCATGCTGTCTTGGCAAGGCGTGCTTTATTAGTAAGGTGTGCTGTCTTGGCAAGGTGTGCTGTCTTGGCAAGGCATGCTGCCTTTGCAAGGCATGCTGTATTGGCAAGGCGTGCTGTATTGGCAAGGTGTGCTGTATTGGCAAGGCGTGCTGTCTTCGCAAGGTGTGCTGTCTTCGCAAGGCGTGCTGTCTTGGCAAGGCATGCTGTCTTGGCAAGGCGTACTGTCTTCACAAGGGATGCTGACATCGCAAGGGGTGCTGTCTTGGCAAGGCGTGCTGTCTTGGCAATGCGTGCTGTCTTGGCATGATGTGCTGTCATGGCAAAGTGTGCTGTCTTGGAAAGGCGTGCTCTCTTGGGAAGGCATGCTGTCTTGGCCAGGCATGCTGTCTTGGCAGGGTGTGCTGTCTTGCCAAGGTGTCTTGTCTTGGCAAGGTGTGTTGTCTTGACAAGGCGTGCTGTCTTGGCAAGGCTTGCTGTCTTGGAAAGGTGTGCTGTCTTGGCTAGGCTTTCAGTCTTTCCAAGTGTGCTGTTTTCGCAAGATGTCCTTTTTTGCAATTCATACCCTCTTGTCAAGTTGTGATGTCTTGGCACGATGTGATGTCTTGGCAAAGGGTGCTAAAATAGCAATGTAAGTAGTCTTGGCAAAGCGTGCTGTCTTGGCAAGGTGTGCCAACTTGGCAAAGCATGCCATCTTGGCAAATCGTTACATCTTGGTGATGTGTGTTGTCTTTACAAGGCATGCTGTCTTGGCAAATTGTGCTGTCTTGGCAAGGAGTGCTGTCTTTGCAACGCAGCTGTCATAGGAAGGCATACTGTCTTAGCAAGGTGTGCAGTTTTGGCAAGGCATGCTGTCTTCCCAAGCTGTGCTGCCTGGGCAAGGCATGCTGCCTTGGTGTCTTGTCTTGGCGAGGTGTGCTATCTTGGCAAGGCGTGCTCTCTTGGCAAGAAATGCTTTTTTGACAAGGCATGCTGTCTTGGCAAGGTGTGCTGTTTTGGCAAGGTGTACTGTCGTTACAAGGTGTGCTGTCTTGGCAAGTTGTGGTGTCTTAATCTGATGTCTTGGCGAGACGTCCTGTCTTGGTAAGGCGTGCTGTCTTGGCAAGGCATGCTGTCTTGACAAGGCATGCTGTCTTGACAAGGCGTGCTGTCTTGGCAAGGCATGCTGTTTTGGCAAGGCATACTCTCTTCGCAAGGCGTGATGTCTTGCCCAGTCATGCTGTCTTGGAATGACGTGCAATTTTGTCAAGCCATGCTGTCTTGTCAAGGCCCTCTGTCTTGGCCAGGTGTGCTGTAATTGCCAGGTGTGCTGTCTTTGTGAGGTGTGCATTCTTGGCAACTCGCGCTCTCTTGGCAAGGCGTGCTGTTTTGGCAAGGTGTGGTGTCTTGGCAAGGTGTGGTATCTTGGCAAGGCATGCTGTCTTGGCAAGGCATGCTGTATTGACAAGGTGTGCTGTCTTGGAAGGCGTGATGCCTTGGCAAGGCATACTGTCTTTGGATAGCGTGCTGTCTTGGCAAGGGGTGCTGTCTTGGCAAGGCAAGCTCTCTCTGCATGGCGTGCTGTCCTGTCAAGGCGTGCTCTCTTGGCAAAGCATGCTGTCATGGCAAGGCATGCTGTATTGGCAATGTGTGACGTCTTTCCAAGGTGTGCAGTTCTGGCAAAGCGTGCTGTCTTGGCAAGGCATACTGTCTTCGCAAGAGGTGCTGTCTTTGCAAGTTGTGCTGTCTTGCCAAGTTGTGCTGTCTTGGCAAGGTGTGCTATTTTGGCAAGGTATATTGTCTTGGCAAGGCATACTGTCTTGGCAAGTTTTGCTGTCTTGGCAAGGTGTGGTCCTTTCTCAAGGCGTTCTGTCATAGCATGGTTTTCAATCTTAGCAAGCCATGCTTTCTTTGCAAGGCGTAGTGTCTTGAGAAGACATGATGTTTGGCCCGGCGTCCTGCCTTGGCACACACTGCAATGGCAGCACACACTTCAATGGCAGCACACACTGCAATGGCAACACACTGCAATGGCATCACACACAGCAATGGCAGCACACATGGCAAGGGTTGCAGATATTGGAAAGGCAGCACACATTGGAAAGTCACCCCATATTTTAAAGGTACCACACATTGTTAAGGCTGCAGTTGCAACGTGTGCTCCCTCTCATTGTATGTGGTTTTCTAATGATGTGGCTTTGCAGTCTGTTCTGCGTTTCCAGTGGGTTTCGCCTATCCAGTTTCTGATTCTTTGCCAATAACTGCGCCATTCCAGTGTGTGCTGCCTTTACAGTATGTGCTGCTTTCCAGTGTGTGCTGCCTTTACAGTGTGTTTCAGGCATAGCAATGTGTGCTGCCTTTGCAGCATGTGGTGCTTTTGCAGTATGTGCTGACTTTGCAACATGTGCTTCCTTTGCAGCATGTGCCTCTTTGCAGTGTGTGCTGCATTTGAGCATGTGTTGCATTTTCAGTGTGTGTCGCCTTTGTAGCTTCTGCTGCTTTCACAGGGCAAGCAACCTTCACAGGGTATGCATCCTTCATAAGATGTGTAGTATTTGTAATGCTTGCAGTGATTGCAAGGTTTGCAGCATTAGCAAGGTGTGCAGCATTCGCAATGTGTGCAGCTTTCACAAGGTATGCTGCCTTAACAAGTTGTGCTTTGTTCACAATGTGTGCTGCCTTTGCGATGTTTGCAGTCTCCACAAGTGATGCTGTCTTCGCAATGTGTGCTGCCTTCACAATGTGTGCTGCATTTACACAGTGTACTGGCTTCACAAGGTGTGCTGCCTTCACAAGTTGGTCCTTCTTCACAATATGTACTGCCCTTGCAGTGCCTTATTTCTTTACATGGTCTTCTTCCTTTGCATGGTGTGCTACCTTCGCAAGTTTTGCTACTTTCGAAAGGTTGACTGCCTTCACCAGATATGCAGCTTTTGCAAGGTAACCTTTCAATGGCAGCACACATTGTGAAGGCAGCACACCTAGCAAATGCAGTACATCTTGTGAAGCAGCACTCCTTGAGAAGGCAGCACATCTTGTGAAGGTAGCACATCTTCTGAAAATTGCACATCTTGTGGAGGCAGAAAACGTAGCATAGGCTGCACATCTTGCAAAGGCTACACACTGCGTCATGGCAGCACAGCTTGCAAAGGCAGCACACCAAGCGAAAGTAGCACACATTGCAAAGACAAAACACAATGCAATGGCAAAAAATCTTGGAAAGAGGGAAAACCTTGAAAAGAACAACTGCCTTCCAAAGGCAGCACACCTTGTGGAGGCTGCACACATTGCAAATGCAGGACACCTTGCAAAGACACCACATTTCCTAAATACAGCACTCCTCCAAAAGACAGCACATATCCCAAAGGCAGCACACCTTCTGGAGACAGTTTACTCTTGTGCATAATGTCCACAAACTCAGGGAAGAAACATAGGATGTGAACTTAACTTCGCATTCCTGCCGATTTTTGCGGGAACGGTCGCAGCATTGGGCACCTGGCAGTATGAGTGCTGGGTTGAGCTTCCGTCATGACTTCTGGTGTGGTGGGCGCCCTGTCGCTCCACATCAGCTGTGCACACGAGTGCTGCTTGCTCAGTGCACCTGCTGCGCCACACTTCTGTGTGCAGCACGTTCGTCTCTGTTCCACAGGTGTAGCTTATACGAGCGATCTTCCAAGCAGTTAATAATTAATGTATACCCAGCCATGTCGCTGTTTTGTGCTCTCACGTGTCAATTTAGTGGTACTCTTTCCTAATGTTTTATAATTCAATAGAAGAATTCTGATTAGGAGATTGACCTCTTGGACGTAGAGCACCTTTGATATTTTCTGCTAAAATGATATTACCTTAATGAAATCTGAAGAGAGGGACAATTTCGTATTTAAAGAAACTCTTCTCGATTACGTCGTATACTGCTGGAAGATATATATTAAATATCCAGGTGTAGCACTCAGTACAAGCTACAACTGTATGACATGTCAATTTTCAATGTGATCGACTATTATACGCTCTTTCGCCAGTATCACCGTCTCCATTTCATCTCCAGTTCCAGCATTAATTACGGCACTATATCCCAACACATCGTGTAGTGCAGTACCCTTTACTTCTCTAACTAGAATAATACCAATGTTTGCCTCATACATAAAGTCTTTCGAGCTACTTGCTTTTAGGGAGCTCCCTACGCTGTTTGTGTTTAAAGCAGCAATCCTCTAAGCTTGAGATGGGTTCATAATGTATCACATTCCATAAATCCAACTCTTTCATCCCATGCAATCAGTATGAAAGCTGTGGAAAAGTGTCACATACATATCCACCTCTTTCGCTTGGTTTGGATGAGGTAACCATTCCCCTCCCCTCATGCAATCTTAGTAAGCATCCAGCGAAAATCGTGCACAGACACACATGTGAAACTTTTAACTTGACCGAATCAGTTCGACAGCTGTGATTCAGGTCCTAGCGTAATGCCACCATGTGTTTGAAACCTCCGGAAACAATTCTGTTGCATGGTTCATACTGATGTCTCGATATCGCCATCGTGTAACTTACAACAAGTATTACATTAAGGAATATGGGAAACATTTACCACCTTCCGATATTGTTGAAATTGTTAGTAAGTAGAATAAAAGTAATCTCTAGTCAGGAGAAAGTAAAAGCGATTATTTGTTCCCACAGACAGAGCTTAACACTTCGTATCAGTACTCTGTCCCATCCAAGGGGCAGATTCGTTACTCTGTCGTATGCATATAACGAGATAACAGAAAGACTTCACGTCACAGCTACTCAGTTTATGGGGCTAGGTAACCTACACACATCGACATAACTCACTTCTTGTTTGCTAAGATAATATTAATTTCGTAAGTAAAATGACATTGCAAGTTGTTGTTGTAGTGAACATCTTCTAAACGCTTAATGCAAAGACATTATTAACACACGGTCGTCCTGACTGACTATGCGAGGAAGTAAATTAACTGGCTCTGTTAAGAGATGTATATAATTTTGAATCGTTTCAAAATAGATTCACGTATAATGGTCATTGATGAAAGTTTCGGCGAACAATAGAGTTAAGACTTTGATTACGATACATGCATCACATTCTTGTAAAGCTATTGTATTAATCGTGTGCTACTTTCGATATTAATCACAATTGCAGAAAGCAGCAATGAATATGTCTCGTCTCGTTTCTCCGGCCGTTTCCCGTACTGTGCGACCCACAGAGCTGTATCGCTGTATCAGCGGTCGATTGTTGCTGTTGCCACCACGGAATGATGGCAGTTAAATTCAAATTTTCTCCAAAGTATAAAGGATTCTACGAAATAAACGAAAATAGAAAGAAGTAACGAAAGCGGCAACTAGCAGTCAAACTCAACGTTCTTGGTGGTTTAATGCTATGACAATTTTAAACAATAAACTACGCAGTGGAACTAAGAGCAATTACAGTAAGCTACATTATACCCTCGATGTGCAGATTCATTAAAGTTTTCTTCCTTGCCACATCTCATTTTACAAACAACTGACTCTGACTACTACTTATGAACTGCACCTAACGCAGGCCATAACTCATGTCGAAGTTGTCCGTTACTACTATCGTATCCTTCTTAGGTAAGGAACGAGCGAAATAGCAATTTCGCGTTTAACATGCACTGACGCAGGACAGAGCATTTTCTGTTGCAGCATAGGAATTATCTTGTGATTACATCTACATGGAATTCATGGAAATCATTTGTAAGTTTGTAAAGTCAATATTTAGTAAAAGGTCCAACCGGATTACATACTGCATAGTGGGAATAATTGCTGCAGTTTTGGTGGCAACAACAATAAACAATCAGTGAATGCCGAGATTTGGCTGTAGATGAGTGGCAACACAGAGCCACCGTTACAGCCGAGTGGTTCATGAAACCTTGGCCGTGACCACAGCGGCTGAGGCGCGTGGCAACCGCACAGCAGCCCACACTGAGGTGTGACGTCAGAAGGCACCCGTGTCCCGGTTGACCACCCACAACGTGTTTCGCTGCATTTGATCAATTCACTATTTGCTCACACCTAAAACGTCAGTTTTTTTTGTATCAGTATAAACAAATGAAACCTGTTGTATAATACTTCCTCACGAGGGGCATTATTATTAACAATTTTACATTCAATTTTCTTCAATAGCTTATTTGCTAGGTACCCTATTTCCTCTTTCTACACTCAGTTAGCGTCAAGCAAACCACATGTATCTCCGAAACTTGGACCTTTTTACGAGGTACATCTCTATAAATATTAGGTACATAACATGTCTTTATAATTTACACGCAGAACTGAATCTTCTACGAAAAAGACAGACGTCAATCCTTATCTCAGTTAAAGATACACGTTGGAGTCTCTCCCTACCTGAAGTGGCGAACTAATGTCCGAAACTCCGCCCGTACCTCATTCTCGCATATACTGCCGCCTTCAACGTGTAGTCGCTGATTAGTTACGCCATTGTAACCTGTCCAGAGAGAGCCGTTTCGCCGTCCACAGATTATTGACTACCACTCCTCCGTAACACAACGTGCGCGGCCTTTATCTCCAGTTTAAGCATTTTACATTTTCCGTTTCAAGCTTTGCCAAATGACAGTCGCTCCCAGCCCGTGTTTCACGACCGCTTTCTTTGCAGTCTGCCGCCGATTGTGAGCTTAGCTCCTTCTCCAGTCACATAACGTTTGTTCCAGCGCTGAATCTAAAGACTGATGCCCCTTGTTACTCTATGCCATGAATGGTGATCTGCATTACGAAGAGCTGAATGAAAAGGCAACGTAGACTCTTATTTTAAACTGATGGAAGTAACCTCGAACCCGATATTCAAATCAGAGCTTTCCTTCAACGAAATAACATGTTCCCTGTAGTGTTGCAAGCTGTGACGAAAAAAGGAATCTATTTATTTCCATTCTCTAGAAAAGCAGTACAAAAAATCCACTAATCCCAGATTTGTAATACACATTAATTTGAAAGGGCTGGCCAACGCTGCGGCAGGGAACGAAGGCAATCCAAAGTTTATTCCACACCGCCTGACTGCGTTATGCGATACTCTCTGGCGCTGTGTGCTGACGGATTTGAAATCGCAGCCGCCTGTCTCTGTGACGTGGCAGTCTTGTTCGCTCACAGTTATTTCATATTTCGTGTTAACTCCTTTCGTGCTAAATGACCGCAGCCTTCTCTGCACGCACACGAAAACAGATTAAAATTTTTTTTTTCATTTCACGAAAATGCGTGATTCGCGCCGAACCAGCGATATAACGTTGTATTGGCGCCTCGCGTGGCAGAAGACGTTGACTGCGAAAGGAGTTTCGGAGGACGCAGTGCAGCCGTTGGCCGACAGATGGCAGCAGGCGACTTGCCGTGTTCGGCAGTGATATAAACAATAAGACGCTAAAAAGAAATAAACAGCGCGGAAAAGAGTAACATGTCTACTGGGCGTCTTGTGACACGCGGCGATCAAAATAGTGCACACGAAAATTCTGATAGCCTTTTGTTGACAATTGTAAATATCGAAAGCGGGAGAAAGGTTAAGCGTAAAAATAAAATCTTTGCTTCCCTGTGTTTCCGTTTTGTAACAGGAATACTATGTTCACATTTACTTTCATTGCGTGAAAACATTCCTTAGCAGTTCTAGATATGGCTGATGAATGTGTTTTTCACAAACGGATCTTCCACTACCGCTTGTGGTTCGTCATGTAAACACTGTCAAATCGGTTTTCGAAATGCGGTTACTGGTTCCGGATTGTTTACTATATTTTAAAGGTAAAACACGCTACCACAACATTCCATCATTTTACCGTTTGTAGCACAATCGTTTCATCAGAGACTAAGTATGGAATTTCTGGGGATGCGGTCAGCGCTCTAGTGGGTTCTTCTCTGGCAAGAACGACAGTGCACGACGACAAAATCTCGCTTGAACAGCACTGCTTAAGTTACGCCTCTCTCCACACACGTGGCACACAGTCTCTGGATGACTTCCAATCGGGTCGTCCGCCCATGTTCCGCCACGTCACTCGAATACCAGCACTGGCTACACGAAATCGCCATTGTATTGACTTTGAACGCATTTAATTACGCTTACAGATCTTAGTAGCGTAGAAGCCGAATGTGTTTTTCTGTTGATTCTCCTTCTTCTGCAGCCCACAGAGCTTTGTCAGTGCCACAGCGATTGATTGTTGCTGGTAGCCTTCCGCAACGTCGGCAGTGAAACTTTCTAGCTAGTAATGTCTATATTACTAAGGAAATGAAAACGGAGGAAAATGATAATAATTGCACAACCACCAGTCAAACGTAACGTTTAGCGATGTTATAGGCGAGCAAAGCCTTAAGCCATAAATTACGACAATGGGGCACGCATAACCGTTATTGCATGAAACCACATTCAGAGTTGGGGCTTCCGCGCACAATGTCGCAAAACTTACCGTTATATCCAAACGAAATTACGCATCGTATTCTTCGATGAAAAATGCCACAGACTTCCACTGATCACTTGTGGCGTAATGTTTTCATAACACTTCCACCTCACTACAGTAAACGGTTGTCAGCTCTATTACACATTCTGTCCGATGTAGAAGCACTTCAATATTTCCGCAATAGTAATTTAGGAGATACTCAAAGCTGTCACCTTTGGTCTTCTTAATTATCACGTCAGTATTCACGTATGTTATGTGAGCGTCGACCACCGGTTTGTTCACACGGAGAGATAATGATTTATTGTCATCAAACAGCACATGTGGAAACCGAATCACGAAACTCATCGTTCATCGGTACATGAGTTAACTATCGCATTCGTCTCTAGAAAACTGTACTTATTGATAAAAGCGACAGTAATTTCCATAACCGTTCTCTTTCCATAGCTAAATGTTTCGTCAACGGTTAATTGCATTCTTCTTAGTCAAGTGTTTTCAGTTCTTCAGCAATACACAAAGCTACAGTTTCAAAGACGACATATTTATAAAATGCCGCTAAAACAGCACTGTGCCGAAAATTCCGTTACGACTGGAAACGGAGTGTGTCGCAGCGACATTCTTGTGGCTCGCACTGCCGGCGTTCTTGGCCTGCTGAGACGTGAGCAACAAACCGAAGTTCGGGTGAATGTTCCCCCGCTTCTTCCTGGACCAGCTGACACCAGCCGTGCTGCCAAACAAGGTGTCGACGTCTGCGACGCTGCTTCCCCCATGCTTAAAACGTAAACGAGTCTTGACACTCCTCTGTCATCTGCCGATGCTACGGCAACAAGTTACTGCTCTACATTCTCCTCTCTGCGGCCTGTCTTTTCACACAAGTGATGCGGCTTGCTTTTACGTGAATATAAGTAACGTTGCTATTTTTGCGTACAACACCACAGCCAATATTTACAGTTACTAGTAACTGCTTTTTCGCATTACTCATCTTAAATGTATTCAGGTTTCGTAATACCTTAACTGTTTTCGTATGTGCTTGTGGCCGTCGGCAAGCAGATGCATCATTACAAGCGCAGAAAACTCATCGTCGTCAAACCAGTATCGGAGACGAATTTGCTTACATAGGAAGGAAGCTACTTGCGAGAGTTTACACGTAATCTGGAACTTACACAGCTTAATCTGTTATTGGCCACACTAAGAAAATAAAATTAGCACCCGGAAAATTCCGTCTGTTTAGGAAGTCAGGGAATGTCAAGGGCGCACTTTTTGTTTCGCTCTAGCTTTAAAACGCCATAAAAACATTTAGTCGCGTATATGTAACCGTTTGCAACTCTGCACCTTACATATTATTTATCTCGCCTTACCCGTGTTTCTACTAGTTGACTGGTGACATGTTTTCCTTATTACAACATTTTCCATTGCGAAGTGAGGCTGTGGCCCTTTACATATTCCGGCCACATATTTAGAGAGTGTTATGATTGTCATGATGACAATGGTGATGGAAAAGAAAAAGTTGTCATTATTGTGTCTCGTACTATCAAGAGCTTAGTGAGTATCTATGCAGTTTCTTTGCGACAGTACTTCATTATCTACAGATCGGGCAGGCGTCTCTTGCTGATACTCTATGGTGACGTCATGACCTCCACACTCGCGACTCATTCATCCCGAATGTCTCTGCACTGCCACGTATGCTAGCTCTGTAATGGAGTGGGGCTGGCCTCACATTCTCCTCACTAAAATAATACAATGAGCGCTCTGACACATTACGGTTTTTTGAAAAAGGTAAATTCTTCGCTATTTCAAAGCGTCTCATTTTTGTTCTACTGTAAGTGTAGTACAGTTTGAAAACGTGGAAATGGCGGATAACTGTTGGACTGTGTTTTACTCTCTGGTCGATAAGCGCTAAAATACTTTTTTAAGGCATTGTCTTGGCCTCGACCAACGGATCCCCCGTCCTCTGTTGGCAACATGCTGGCACTGCTCCCGTCACGTCTTCCACCTCGAAATTCTACAGTATTCTGTTTCACCTTTCTGCTATACGTTAAAAAATACTGCATTTTTTTTGTTGACCACGAAAAACTAAATTATCATTTTTATTTCGTCTTCTGAAGTGTGCTATCCGTCGCGTTTAAATAACCGACATAGCACAGTTGTAGCACAGATTGGTATGATTCGTGCATCTACATACTCCTCAGAAATCATTGCCCACTATCGAGAAACGTATTTTACACCTTCCTTGCTTCCGAACGATTTGGTTAAATGTATCGCATGTGCTTTTACGTAGTTAAACTGTCTACTGAACTTCAAAGTTATAAGTCGCTCGTAACGCATTCCGTCATTTTGCCGTATTTAGCCCTTTCTACCATAGACGAAGTGTATTGTATGGCTGAGAATTCGACCATTGCTGTTGCGTCACGTCTAGAACAAACAGGGTGGGGAAAAAAAATTTGGCCGAAAGTGCAGAGCAGGAAAGCAGCATCAAGTAAAGGAATTTCGGTACTGCAAGTGTCAGCTGAATATTTCGGGCGCTATGCCAACATGGCAACTGTGGTCACTTTGAACATTTGCTGTGACATGTAGCAACAAGTGGCTGATCGGGTTTTACTCATTTTCACCTTTTTAAGACGTATTGTAACATGAAACATGGACATCCGATTCTCTTTGTCTCTAAGTCAGCTAAGTGCGATACACGTGTAGGTGGCGCTTTAAATTTATCTTGTTCTCATATTGGCGGTTGGTTAGTTCACACAGCCTGTGTTTACGTATACACTTTCTGTAAACTACCAATCATTTAGAGCCAAGACGCTCGTGTGTGGGACTGTAATTACGTTTCGGTGCCGCCGAAAATATTCATTCGCGAAGCCTAGTTGCTATACTCAAATTTTTGTGTTTGATGCTGCGTTTCCACGATACACTTTTGGTCAGACTGTTTCTATGCACCCTGTATGACGACGCCGGATGGCAAACTTCACTGAATCAGAACAGCTTAATTTTTTTTTTTTTTTTTTTTTTTTTTTTTTTTTTTTTTTTTACGAACGCTGGGTGACTGCCACCCATATCTGCCACGTCACTGGAACGCTAGCACGTGACACAGAAAATCACGAAACCAGCCAGTATCAGATGCGCGTGGATGCACTGTACCGATTATGTGCATATTTAAACGATAATCACAAATGTAGATAGTAGTAATGTGTAAGATAAATTTCTTTTTCCGTTATTCTTCCGCGTCCTGCAACCGACAGAGCTTTGTCGCTGCGTCAGCGATTGATTGTTGCCGCTACCACGCGGAACGATGTCAATTTTAAAGTCTGCCGCGAGTAATGGCGGTTTTCTAAAGCAAACCAAAACGGAAGAAAAACGTATGTGCATAATCTGATCGAGAGTGGATCGCTAATTGGCAAAGCGACTTAATTTTTAATATTTACGAGCAGCAGAGCCTGGCGTAGCCGTCCAGTTGCGAGATGCGTGTACATTCCCACACGTGAATCGCACCCCCTAATCGCTGGCAGTTGTACCATTGTAATGCATTCCAAGTGTGCTCTTTCGCACACCAAACCTACATGGATGGACTTGTGTCTCAGCTGCCTCCAGCTGATGGTATCCTACACTCCTAAGAAGTAGACGATTCTGTGAGAAAATCTTCTGCAAAACACGTATAGAAATCGCCAAAAAATGCCTCCAGAACCCTTCTGTCCAAGCTAGTTTACGCTTGTGCTACTTATATTATGCTCATTTTAATGAAACACGTGGTGCAGAATATGCGTACCGGCAAGGGATGGAACTTATTTACACTCCATGGCTTTGAAGACGTATGATAGCTAGAAAAATTCCTGTCGAGTCGAGGCGAAACCTTAAACAAGTACACAGGATTAGCAGATATGTTGTCACCACCCATCGATTGTGAAGGTTTAATAAACACGTTGACAGCGTCGTCTGCTTCGCATCGAGGCGGAATGTAATCCCAGTGTGAGAACCTGCCTTACTTCGTGGCAGTGTGTCCAGCTGCTGTCCTTCTGTGTTTCTACAGACTGCATTCGTATCTGGTAACGGATAAGGAAAAAGATCAATCATCGGCCTGAACACACTGCACATGTGAAGAGAAGTACGGTATGGAAAATAACAACTAATTTACTGGAAAGGTGATAAACATAAAAATAAAGTCTTGCGTCAGCGATATTATTCTGTCGTGTCTGGGCAGCGCCGAACGCGAGAACGAACCCCACGAAAGCCTTATTTTACGGCGGCTGTTTGCGTTGTACGGCGCACGTGAAACTTTGGACACACACCACGTTTCATACGTTAGACCATAGACACACACATGTAGACGACAAATGCATCTATCCTTGCCTTCGACTACTGCTCTAATATACTCTCAAAAACATATAAATGGCGTACATCTAATCGATCGTTAGGAAAACGGTGATTACATGTTCCAAACGCACAAATTTCCATCGCTTTATTTTTTGCATCGACAATCGAATCGCACAGCCTTTGTTCCAAAGAGTTTTCGTTGTGGTTTGCTTCCTCCTCTGCGAAGTAGTGCTGTGATTTCTTACACATTCCATCCACGTATCAAATAGGCATGAAAGTTGCCCTAGTGAGAATAGAGAAGAAATTTGACATTACTAGGCGCTCGTACTAAGTGTCGTGTCCGCTCTCCGACGTGTCCGAAAAGTCCGTACCAGGAAACCGCACTACAAAATGGCACGCATTGTGTATGCTGATAATCTTGAAAAACCTTGTCCCAATTACGGCAAGCACAGTTGCTAAGCTAAAACTAGTGTGTACTAATAAAATGTTTAATATGTCTTCGATACACTGACTTTACGTAGGAAAGCGTCTCACATTGAATTGCTGGAACAATAATTATAAAAGGTGGCAATTTTATTTACGCACTATCTTTTAAATAGATATGATGGT